>NW_015549682.1:278350-293879 GCF_001515605.1 Sinocyclocheilus anshuiensis | reverse complement strand
ACCTGTGTTCGTTGTCCATAACATACGCCTGCCCATACCATAACCCCACCGCCACCATGGGCCACTCGATCCACAACATTGACATCAGCAGATCGCTCACCCACACGACGCCATACACGCTGTCTGCCATCTGACAGTTGCAAGCTCCCTCAAAACTTGCGACATCTGTGGCATTGTGCTGTGTGATAAAACTGCACATTTTAGAGTGGCCTTTTATTGTGGCCAGCCTAAGGCACACCTGTGCAATAATCATGCTGTCTAATCAGCATCTTGATATGCCACACCTGTGAGGTGGATGGATTATCTGGGCAAAGGAGAAGTGCTCACTAACACAGATTTAGACAGATTTGTGAACAATATTTGAGAGAAATAGGCCTTTTGTGTACATAGAAAAAGTCTTAGATCTCTGAGTTCAGCTCATGAAAAATGGGGGCAAAAACAAAAGTGTTGTGTTTATAATTTTGTTCAGTGTATATATATTGAAAGTCTTTTAATGGAGAATGTGAAAATAATTCTCTGAAAATTATTATTCTCAGAAGGAAGCATGTATGGAGGCGGTAAATGACAACAATGCATGCACGATGTTTCAAATGGTATGGCAAGTGTAAATACATGAATCGGTTATGGGTCACAATTGAAAGAACGTGTTAACGGACAGTCAAAAAAATCGAATATAGGCAACAAATCAGAATTGGGCATCAAGACCTGCCGTGTAAATGAGGCCTTATGACATAGCTTTAATTAGCTAATTTGTGTATATTTATTTATTTATACAACAGTTCTTTCACGTCCTTTCCCAGCAGTGTGATATTCTATTGATAACAGCAACCGTTTCACTGTTTGTATCACTCCACTTGTAGTATTTCTCACAGCGAGTGTCTTGGCAGACACCCTAGTCCACTATAATTTTATAAATAATACTGTTTTTGTGTCACAGAATGTAGTTTTAAGAGTTTTTAGTCAAGAATTTAGTTGTTTAGACAAAATGGCCATTCAGCGCTCATGAACCCGCCGAGTGCAGCCTCACCTCGCCAGATCTTCTGGAATTTGCCGCTGACTCATGATGTCTCTACAGTAGTTAAAATATAGTATATAATTCATTTTGGCTAAATCTAACAGAAGATATTTTGTCTTATTAATCTGTTATATGTCCCAGAGCAAATAGTTTTGGCTGAGGGCAAAACCTCATCAAGTTATATTTTATATAAATTTAATGCTGTATATCAGAGTGCCACCTTTGTACTTTTGACTGAATTGCCTAGCTTTTATATTGAAAAAGACTGAAACTGGGGTTGTAAAAAAGGAAGTTATTTTTACAGCCAACAAATGCACTGAGCAGCACTGTCATCGGAAATAATCCTTAACAGATGAAGGGATAGTACGACAAAGATATCGCTTTCCTCAGCGGATATTCAAAATAATGTTTTATTGTAAATATGTGATTGAGATGAAGAATGAATGCTTTATCAGATGCAGGTAATCACACTCGCTCAGTCCATCTAACTTTTAATTAAGCAACTCAATGTTCCTTCGTTACTTGTTCTAAAGTGATGTTTTCGAATTAGTAACGGAGGCTTGGGCTCAGCTGTTAAACTGTCAAACTTAGATTTGAATCCGTGGCGGAAAGAAGTAGTTCTGCACAAAAGAGGGGTTTTAAAGACACTACGTAAAACATAAAACCTAGTTATAACATGAAATGATACGGGGCTGATGGTTGCCTCACTGAAGAAATCTGAGGAGTGATGACACAAACATGTCCTGGTGACACATACCTTAAGCATCATCAGCCAATCAATTGTCATTATTCTATACAGGCTTCAGACTATCACATTCCCACAGCATCAGCTACTGATGCATATGTAACCCCCTGCATGTTCAATTACTAAATATTTTAGCTAACTTGATAATGCTATAAGCTACCAAAAAAAGTGATTCCACTTAATTTAAAATATTTTTAAATTCCACAAATTTTCTCCCACAATGCAGAAATTTAAATAACGTGCACACATTCTATATGTGAGCCAGCTTATATTTATGAACACACACACAAATAATATCAGTTTGACCGTTTCTGTTTTGACATAGAAGAGGGAAATCTCTGGAGAAAATGACAGATGTGTCAAGTGATACTGATATTAAGAAGATATCGTTATAGGTGACTGAAGAGGCATCCTATAAGTAATAAAAATGGCCCTATTAAAAGAGAGCAGTTTGCAGGGTGCTGATAGATTGATCTGTTCTTCCTGGTGTTTGTGTGCAGCGAGCCAGTGTAAATAGCCTCCCACATAATAACAGACTTGGGTGGCAGAAAACAGATAAGGTGAAGGGGTGATATGGCTGTGGAAAGGGCTTGTATATTGATAGTCATCTTCCAGTTCTGTCCAACCATGAAATTAAACGCATCATTGACTCACCTCCCCATTAAGAAAGCAGTAAAATACCGACACAAAGAATCCCTGTTAAAAAAAAAAATCCATCAGTTAAACAGTCACCTTAATTAATAAAACATTGCTAAATGCAAATAAATATAAAAGAAAAGAAAAGAAAAGAAAATAAAAATGTGAAAATTACAATTGAATATGCCATTGTGATTGACACAAGAAAAAGAAGTCCATAGCTCTTAAAACGTAATATTTTCTGCCTTTTTAGGATGTAAAGTGTCAGAGTATGGTGGTTTAACAATGGGTCTTGTACCACAGGGATGTTCTTGCACACAAAAAAAAAGAAGAAGAAGAAAAACCACCACCACCACCAACAACAACAAAAGAACTCCCTGGAACAAAGCTTCATCCAAGAATAATTGGCACATGTTGTTACTAAGGTGTCAGGCTCTAGTTCTGAGGACTGACTGCAGCGAACAATCAAAGGTTGCTGGGAAATAATGTTCTCGGGGGAAACAAAACTATTTTCCACATTGAAGCCCTTAAAATATTCATGACAGCAGAAGAGGAGATAGACTTCAGACCTCTTCAAACTGAAAGAGAGCAAGAGATCCCACTTAAAAGATGACATAAGACCAATAATGGTCCCCAATTCTCTTGCACAATGTCTTTCCCAATGACATCTCTACAGTTCTTTCAGGTGTAAATGACAGACACAAGAGTAAATAGAACTGCAAGTGGAAATTACGATACCCAGCACCCAAGGGAAATCACACTGATTGCATAAAAGCAATGGATCATGCATCATCCCATGTACGACTCAAACCAGCAACCTTTCTGTTTTTAGGCTTTACCTAATAACTAATAATTAGTGCTTTACTCATTGGACCAGACCTCCCACAAGTTTGGCACGTTAGAGAGACCAATTTGAGTAGGGATACATAAAAGGATTTAGAGACATGGCACATTTATCCTTATTTCTCCAGTTGTCAGAAATAGAAAGAGGCATCCGCTTGCTGTTGCCAACTTGGCGCATCCAGTGTAGACAGATTCACTGATTCAATTGGGTTTTATGTGCTTTTGATGTAATGTGTTGCGTCATTCACGTCCATTGTAGACAGAGTTTAAACTCTAAGTGTATCTACACTTTCCGTTTCACTTCCCATTAAAACAACTTATAGTTTCTAGCATTCAGATATAATGTAACAGAACATGTGACCTGTGCTGGCAAAATGAGTCTGAATGAGCAAATTTTCAAAAATGAGAAAATTTTTATTTTCACATTCTCCATTAAAATACCTTCAAAATGATATATGACTTGTTGGAATTCGGACAAAAAAAAAATGACTGAGCTACAGCCGTTTGAATGCGATAGAGTCAGCAGAGTCGATTTTGAGAAAAATCGAGTTAAAGTTTTCTAAAGATTCCAAAGCAAACTTACCAAGCAATGTTGCATATTTTCCTCCAATTCTTTTCTTGATAACAATTACTATATTATTAATCACAATATATCTATTTTTTATTTTATCTGTTATTAAAAATAAGAACAAATATGTAAATAAATAGTAGTTTAATGAAGATCAGTGATTGTTTCCGTCTTTTCTTTTAATGTATATGATTAACATTGAGACAAATCAATATTAAGACATACTGTAATGCATGGATCAAAAATAATGTTACACATACGATTTTTCCCCAACCATTAACTAAACGTTCATGTAAGACATAACAGATTATGTTTGTGTGAATCTCACCAAGACATATTTCACAATAATGCACTTTTTCTTTTTTTTAAAGATTTATTTTTGGTGTTTTATGCCTTTTATTTAGACAGGACAGTAGGTCAACAGGAAGCGAAGTGGGTGAGAGAGAGGGGGGTGGGATCGGGAAAGGTCGCGAGCCGGGACTCTAACTCGGGACGACGAAGCGCAATGACGCTACATGTCGGCAAGCTGCCCACGAGGATCATCGGCGCCGACAATATTAATAATATAATAAAAAATTTTTGCATACATAACATCTGATTGGATTCAATTTATGATAAGCAATTATGTACAAATGTTGTTGTTTTTTACGTTTAAATTTCTAAAACATTAATTTAAAATAATAAATTATATTCATTAATTACAGAATTACAAAATAATTCATATAGCTTTTTTGCTTTTGGGAAATGGCATGCTTTAAAAAATATATACATATATATGTGTGTATGTATATAATATATATATATATATATATATACTGTACACACACACACACACACACACACACACAATCTCTGAAAGTGAAAGTCGGCATGGAGCCCAGTGCTGATGAATCAAACCCAATAAACTCCTGCACTAAACTCTGAAATAGATCAGTGTACACCAACCAACTCAATAACATCCCAGCCTGCCAAATGTGTGTGTGTTTATGACTGTAATAGAGCTTAACAGTGACCACCCACTTTTTCAGCAGCCAGTATTTTTCCCATTCATTTCCTTTGTAGAAATATCTTACAAAAAGTTCTTAGCTATGAACCAAACGAAGTAGCTAAGAGATGAATCACAGCAACATAATGTTTGTCTAAAAACAAAAAAGGTATTTTCAGAAATCACAAAAACACAGGAAAAAAAGACGTGCTTAAAATTCTTGTTAATATTAAAAAGTGCACAAATACATTAAAATAAAAAATATAGTAACAACAGCAATATTGGGAAAGATTGATTTAAAAGAATTTAATATATTTTTAAATGTTTTTTTTCTGTAATGGCAACGCTACATTTTAAGCAGCAATAAATAAACAGCAATAAATATTTACTGTCACATTAATTTAATATGTCCTAGCTGAATTAAAGGTTTTAATTTCTTCAAAAATAAATCTTACTGACCCCAGACTTTTGAACGGTAGTGTAATTGACAGAATGAAATACTCATCTCATGAAGCACTGACAATAACCAAATCATAAATAATGGTACAATATTAATCTATGAATTATGTTGATTATCAATTTAAAATACATTATATTTTAAGTTTACTGCAAAATATTCAAATATTTAATTTGTTTTAGAGTGTAGAGAGACTAATTTCATTAAATAACTTGTGATGTTTTATGGGAGTGACTTCTCCAATTGGTGGAGCTCCCTTCAGGATTATGGGTAGTGTTGTGTTTGCACATGTGTGTCTTACTCTGTGTGGCTCCACTGACTCTGATCTCCAGTTGGCTGAGGTGTTTCACCAGCAGGGCAGTATGTTGCAGTAAGTCTCGGTTCTGCAGCAGCAGCTGGTGAGTTCTGGCCTGTGCCTCCATGCGGGCAGCCGTCTCTGCGGCCAGCTGATCCTTCAGGAGCTGCACCTACAGCAGAAACACAATCAGTCAAGACTAGGGAATCATGCCAGTCGTACTGAAATATATCATAACTTGCAGGTAGGATATGAGTTGAGGATTATAGTGAGTGAAGCGACTCTTAGTTTAGGTAATCCCAGTCGTATAGAGTTGATTCTCCAACTACTAACCTGTGTTTTTAGTGTATCAGTAGCAATGACAGTAATCAAGCTTTTAATTACATTTAGGCTATCCATCGGATAGTAGCCTACCAAAATCTTATTAACAGTAGAAGTTAAATCTTACTGTAGTCTTCAAATCTGGGTACTGTCTTACGTTTTAAAATCACAAAGAGAGTTTGGTCCCATCAGGCTAACGTGACAGTCACGACTCATGCAGCTGTAAGGTTTTCTTTTTCTTTTGTTTTTACTCGCGATCTTTACAACACGCATTACATTACGTATTTCATGGCACACTGGTTTTATGCGTATTTGGCGCCACCTATTGTTGTGGGTGTATTATTGACATGTCAAAGTCTAGACCCTGAATATAAGACGACCGTTTTCTCAGATGTATTTCCAAGAAAAAAACATCGTCTTATATTCGGGTCAGTACGGTATATAGGGAGGAAGTATATTCACCATCATTCACATGTGTGGTGTTTTTTTTGTATTTCATGCTTTGAGGTGCTATGTATGAGATTTGAAGTTAGTTTTTGGGTTTATTGTATTAATCAATTCTTCTGGTGTTAATTTCGTTTTTTTTCTTTGAGAGGGATATTATCCTCTGCAGTTATCTGTGTTCCCATCTTGCATGAGTAAATTTAGCCAGCTTGGAAGTGAAACTACTTGATTGATAAAATCGAAACTGCATTTATAGTAATTCTGTCTTAAGGATATTCTTTTATTTGAATAGCCGTGCGGGAAAACCCCTTACATGACCTGAGACCTCCTACACAAATAAAATTGGAGTGGCGTAGTCAAGAATATAGGAGTACTTGCTCTCTGTACTACCACACTAAAATCAGACGAGTCACAAAAGGAATCATATGTTGTCCTGTGTAACCATAAAATCAGACGACTGCTTAAAACATGAGATTCAAGAGAGGAGTCAGCTGGTTATCTAATTCCAATCTGATACGAAAGTGAACAGAAATGGCAGTAAAGGCAAACACTAAAAAGTGACACATTCTTCAGAAATGAGGGCATGTCACACAATCTATCCATGTTGCCATCTGCCTATAATTTCTACTTGGTGTCAGACAAGTTTGCACCAAAATACTATATGTGACCCGTCCCGTGCAAAATGATTTTAAAAATGTATTTTTATTTTCACATTCTCCATTAAAATACCTTCAAAATGATATATGACTTGTTGGAATTCGGACAAAAAAAAAATGACTGAGCTACAGCCGTTTGAATGCGATAGAGTCAGCAGAGTCGAAAATCGAGTTAATCGAGTTAAAGTTTTCTAAAGATTCCAAAGCAAACTTACCAAGCAATGTTGCATATTTTCTTTTCTTGATGTAAATAAATAGTAGTTTAATGAAGATCAGTGATTGTTTCCGTCTTTTCTTTTAATGTATATGATTAACATTGAGACAAATCAATATTAAGACATACTGTAATGCATGGATCAAAAATAATGTTACACATACGATTTTTCCCCAACCATTAACTAAACGTTCATGTAAGACATAACAGATTATGTTTGTGTGAATCTCACAAAGACATATTTCACAATAATGCACTTTTTCTTTTTTTTAAAGATTTATTTTTGGTGTTTTATGCCTTTTATTTAGACAGGACAGTAGGTCAACAGGAAGCGAAGTGGGTGAGAGAGAGGGGGGTGGGATCGGGAAAGGTCGCGAGCCGGGACTCTAACTCGGGACGACGAAGCGCAATGACGCTACATGTCGGCAAGCTGCCCACGAGGATCATCGGCGCCGACAATATTAATAATATAATAAAAAAATTTTGCATACATAACATCTGATTGGATTCAATTTATGATAAGCAATTATGTACAAATGTTGTTGTTTTTTACGTTTAAATTTCTAAAACATTAATTTAAAATAATAAATTATATTCATTAATTACAGAATTACAAAATAATTCATATAGCTTTTTTGCTTTTGGGAAATGGCATGCTTTAAAAAATATATACATATATATGTGTGTATGTATATAATATATATATATATATATATATATACTGTACACACACACACACACACACACACACTCCCTCTCTCTCTAATAGTAGTAATAATAATTATTATATAGTAAAATATATTATAAATAAAAATATAGGCCTAGTTTACACCACTGTTAAACTTTTGGGGTCGGTAAGATTGAAACAATATTGATTATTATAAAATGAGATCGTAAGAAAACAATTTTGTGACATTGTGAAATATTACTACAATTTAAAAGAACTGTTTTCTATTTAAAAACATTCAAATGTATTTATTTCCTGTGATAGCAAACCTCTGTTACTCCAGTCTTCAGTGTCACATGACCTTTCAGAAATCATTCTGATATGCTGATTTGATGCTCAAGAAACATTTCTTATTATTTTTATTATGTATTGGAAATGGTTGAGCTGCTTAATGAAATGTGGAAGTGCTATGTGCCTTACGATGCTGGTATGTTCCCCGTCTTGTAATGGACCTCCACACGCTTTTTTTACACAAAGTGGACATACGACTACAATAAATCCACTTCATACTTAGAGAAATATTTGTACACATATTCAGTTTAATGCGCGCATGATAGTTCAGCACTCTTCCATCATGTTTGGACTCTGTACATGTGAATTCAGTACATTGCCAAAGTATAGTGAGAAGTGTGTAATAGATACAAATTTCAAGTCACCGTTTTAACCAAACTCTCTTCATCTCCTCATTATTGTAAAGTAATAAAGACACTCTGTCCAGTGAGAAAAGACATAAACAGACACAAAACGTTCTGTGCTTTCAGCTTATGAAGCAACAACACACACTGTACAGCATGTCTTGACTCTGAATCACAGAGAAACATATGCAGATTGACCAGGTTCTCAAGTCTCTGGCCCTTAGAGGAGAAGACAATACAGACACATCTGTAACAAAGTCAAGCTCCAGTGAGCAAACCTTCACTTCAAGGTACTTTCATCAGCATGTTCCAGATTCTTAAGGACCTTTTGGACCCACCTCAGGGCCTCATCTGCATGTCCCAGATCACTGGGTGCGCCAGAAGATCAGTGCTTCATATTCGAAGTTTAACGCCATCTTTCATTTAATTCTTTAATGTGGAATAAGGTTCTTCACATTATTAGTCTGTGAAGAGAAACACAGTTTTATCTTCCCATAAGATGATGCATTCATTTAGTAGTTGCGTTGAGTTAGTACCTCTTTTGTCTGTCTTTTACATCTGTACAATATTACTATTACTATAATATTACTACTACAATAATACTACATCTGTGTCTGTCTTGTGTTGAAAAACAGTAAGAGACTCATTAGAGACACATTGTTTAATATCTCACAAATCTTTCAGATCTCACAAATCAGTCAGTCCACTGACAAGTTCCCATCAATTTCCATAATTACATTTTTAATGAAGCAATCCTCTTGAATTGCTACTGTACTGTTAAGGTCAAATTCATTAGCAAGGTCCTGAGGTAAATGGAGGAAGAGGCCATCTGACACACACACACACACACACACACTTCAGATGATGTTTGACCAAAACTATGCAAATTACTATGTAGCTCTAGAGCAGATCTCAAGGATTGGGATCGGGGCCAATCAAGCATTTTTTTAACTGATCGGTATCGGCTCTCCTAAGCCCAATCCTGCGCCCTACGCTGGAACGCCACTTCTACAGACTGTCTATTCTAAACTAAAAAATAGAGGCTTGCTGCGTCGTTTTACCACACACAGTGAAGGAAATAAATAAATATCTAATAACAAGGGCCTCGACTCCCACATAGCCATTAATCCAGTGACAGGCAGCTGATGTTGAGATGCTCTGTTGTGTGCCTACACTTTTGCTGCATTTCAGAGTAGCAAACTCTCACCCACTCTACCTATTGACAGCAAACTGCAACACAGCAGAGCCACACTGGCAAATTCTATAAATATGTTATGATATAATTTGCTTTAGAAATTTAATTGATTAGTAACATGCCACTGACAGTGCTTTATAACGAATAGATGGTGACAGAATCAGGATTCTAACTGAAAGCTGCTTTGTGATCTTGCATCTACTTCTTCCTTTTAATCTTTATTTATATTTGCGGTTCAAGAGAGCACAATGATTTACAGTTAAAAAGTTTAAATTTACTACTTGTTTTCCTTTAATTTATTTTAACAATTTCATCTTATTTAATCGAAATATAAACCAATATTATTCTCTGTTATCAAGTATCCATTCTTGTAACATTGTTTATGTTTTGGGTGAATTTGAACCCGCTTATTTGAGCATGTCAATAAAACAATATATACATTTACATTTACATTTACATTTAGTCATTTTGCAGACGCTTTTATCCAAAGCGACTTACAATTTGGGGATACATAAAGCGATTCTTCTTAAAGAGGCAAACAGATACAGGAAGTGCTTGTAATACCAAGTTTCTAGACATTGTTCAAATAAGTACAAGCTAGAAAGAGAAGCAATAAATAAAGAGAGAGAATTTTTTTTTTAATTTTTTTTTATATAATGATGATGATGAAGTCAAGTAGCTCTATAAACAAGTATTACGCAAAACACTCACGTGCAGTTGTCTGTCTCTTCTGTTGACTAATCGCTTGGCCCGAGTTATGACAGTGACCAAGCAGTTTAAATACTCTACAGTCGCTGTGGCAGCCTTCTAATCAGCACAGCAAATAGTCTATAGCAGGCCAATTCCTCAAATCCGGAAACTACAGTTCGCACTTAAACGCAGGAAGGGAGCAATTAAATTACACGCGCTCCTTCTTTGCCGAGGACAATTATTATAATTACCAGAAAGTGCAATCAAAAATACAAACGCAAACAAAAATATAACGTAGAAATAGGCAGAAAACGAAATATTCCTTCCTAGCAGAAAGTAATAATTCAAACAGCAGATCTATAAACAAGTATTACGCAAAACACTCACGTGCAGCCGTCTGTCTCTTCTGTTGACTAATCGCTTGGCCCAAATAAAAATGAAATCTTTCAGAGCTGCGTGCCTCAAACTTTATCATATTTCATGACACTCGTCATATCCAGTTTACATTGGTACATTGATTACATAGGCTGTTTTTTTTTCAGCATGGCTAGTATAGACACTGAGGAAATAATTATCACTATTGTTAGCGCATTCTCTCTAACGTAATATCCATGCCCATCTACATAGGTCTTCTGATTCCACTTATAATTTTACTTTGTGGGGAGAGTTGCGTGCTTTTTAAAATATGAAATAATTGGGTTCCATACTGAATGAAAGTGTTTAGTGGATCCTCTAAGTGAATATTACATTTTCAAAAACAGCATCCCATCGCTGAGCCAGAGCGAAACTGCTGCTCGTTTGTTTGATTTGCAATCAAGCAGTATTCTTCTCCGGACCAAAACACATGCGACAGTGGTACCTGCAGCTGTACAGCTGTATGCTGTGCGTACCATACGTGCATCCCTGCAAATACTTCAGCAGTTATTATGTGTGTCTCTATAATTTGTGAATTATTCATTCTTTTGCGTTAGCTCTTTCTTTTCATTGAATTGGCCAAACCATTCCCATTGAACCATCTGAAGAGGTTTCTTAGTCAGTAAAACAAACGGTATTTATATACTTAAACATGGTTTCCGGTTTGAGCCCTGAATGATTTAGTCTAGCTACAAATGTTTTTAGCGTGGAACAAAAAGCATTAACGGAAATATGATAGGAATTAATCGTTAGTTGTTTAAACTTAAACACAGCTCTGTTGCTGTTTACAATACGGGATGCTCAGTCATTTGCCTCGCTCCTGAATGAATTAGCTATTTTGACTGAATCTGTTGAATGAATGGTACATTGACTCGTTTTGTCACCACCTACTGGCAATTTAAATTTCATATTTAAAAGAAGGCTACAAATTTTATAGTCAAAAAATAAATTAGTAAATAAATAAAAAATATTTAAAGCATTAATTTCATAACATTATTTATCTGCACAATTGTAATTCCAGTGTATATCATGCTGCCTCTGCGCTGCATTATACAGTCTGATCTGTGAAAACAGCATTCAAAAGCTGTGTAAAATCGAAGAAATTATAGGCTATTATTTTTTTAACTATAATAACTATACTAGTTTGTAGTTTTGTATAAAAATGGTGTTCACTGTAAAAAAATTTAATAAATTAAAATAATAATAATAATAATAATCAAGTTGAAGTTATAATAAATTATATAAATTATATTACAATTAATTATATTAATATACATTGTATGTGTGTATATATATACATATATATATATATATATATAAATTAAATATGATCAAATTACATAGAATTGCTTTGCTTTGCATAAAACTTTTCTTACAAAAACATGTTACATGAATGCTTGACAGAAAGTTCTCTCAGAGTTGAATTTAACATGAGCATATACAAATTGCTAGATTTTTTTTGTTTTGTTTTTGTGCAAAAATTTCCCCCTCTCTGTGTACAGTCAGATAAAATCCTGCAGGCGGTCCTGCATGCAAAAGCAGCGTCCTGATTTTTTGGACATGACAACACCTTCCTCTGGCACTCCACAAACAGCCAAGAAAAAAGGCCTGATTTCCTTACTATATGCCTCTGACAAAATGTTAAATATTGTCTAAATCACATAGTCATGGAGCAAGCCAAAACAAATAAGCCAAATCTGCTTATACCGACTGCTTATTAGTCTAGGCAGAAGGAAGCACTACACATTTTTAAAACAGTGGGTTGTTTGCATCACCAAGAATAGGTCTTGCTTTCTGCAAAACAGACTGTTCAAAGATAATTGATAATCTAATCTGTTTAACAAGTATGATCTTGCCACACTGATCAACAACAGCATTCAGTGAGTTCATATGTTTAAAATTTACCTGCCATAACAAAAACAAAAAAAAAAGACATATTCAGTGTAAGAGTTATAATACATGGGTATAAGAGTCCTGCTAATATTACATGTAGAGAACCTCTGTAGACAGTGAAGTCGCTGCTGGCGTTTCATACATACTGCCTCAGCATGCACATCAAAACGCATCTTGTCAATAGTAATTCCAAGATATTTGTAGCTGCAAACCCTTTCCACCATTTGACCTTTTATGTAAGTTGGTTGTGTAACAAGAAAGCTGGATCTTCAGTCAGTTACCATGTCTTTAGTCTTTTTTTACATCAACAAAAAATCTGAGAGTTACTTTTCCAAATAAGTAACGCCAGTTACTTTGTTTTCCTATTTATTGGCTGACATCGCAGCTGAAAGGTTTGAGCTGCGCCCTCTACTGTACAGACATTAATTTACATTTCCTTCAGCCTGAGGCTAATTAATCCGTGTATCATTCGTTCTCCCGTTTTTTTATTTAATAATGAAAGTTAAAAATAAATAAATAATAGAAAATGGCTCCTTTTATGTTTTTTTCCCATTGTTTTCCAAAAAACTAAAAACAACAATTCAGCTTAATTTTTCATTTTTCGTTCAGATTCTTAACACATTTATTGCAACTACATTCATCTTTTTCTCATCAAACAACCAGACAAATGAATGGCTCAACACAACTCATACTGGGGCAGAGCCTAGACAGGGCTTTTTTCTGTGTCGATATAAATTCTATGCTTTGCATCAGCTGTCATAGCCTACCCTGGTCACCCAGTACGTTTGTTTTATTTAATTAAAAAATTAATTACTTTTAAATTAAATATTTTAAACACTAATACAAAAAGGATTGGGTATTCGGCAGAAAGAGGCGTTTCATTACCACACATGTATTAAACTCATTTTTCTACTTTCAAAATTAAATCAAAAATTGAGTGAACGCCTGATACACGGATTCTTAATCATTTCACTTTTGATGTAAAAGGTTTTTTACTTCCAAACTTGTTCTTTCAAACAATGTTCACACAATGATGTCACATATACGCAATTATATTATTAAAGCATCCAATAATGATATGAAAGACGAATGGCTTGCATTTCTAAAGCATATAAAGTGAATAAACTAGTCCTTGTTAGCTCACATTTTTACATAAACAATGAGAAATCATAAAAACTTTAATTTCGCCCCTTTATTCAAGTGTTTGGTTCATGCATGTGTATATCAGAGGCTCATTGGTCTTCGGTCCATTCGAACTGAGTCAAACTGTTTCCTCAATTGGAGATCTAGAGATCTTGTAGATCTGTGTTGCTTGAGCCACAAACTGTTTCAGAGGCTTCAGTCCAATTTAGTGAACTGATTCAACTAGCTCACCAAAAAGAACTGGTTCAAAAGAATGATTCGTCTGTGAACCAGACATCACTCCAGAATTGGGTCCTTTAATAATATAATTGCGTATACATGATGTCATTGCACGATTACATAAACACATTGCCGAATCAGATGTTGAAAACAGTAAATTGAAATGATTTGTCCAAAAGAACCAGTTCAAGGAAACAAATCAGACTTTCCTGTTTGTCTGAGGCTCTGGATTACAGGTAATAATGTTGTAAATAATGTTCAGTTTCTTGCACAGAGCAATCGTTTCGCTTCATAAGACCTTAATGTATCATCAGGAGCCACGGGTATTAATTTTGTGTTCCTTGATATGCTGTTTTTATCCTCAAAAACATGCAGCTGCTGACTTGCATTTTATGAATCACCAAGGACCATACTGTTCTAATGAGGAAAAAAAGTCACCTACATCTTGGATGGCCTGAGAGTAAGTAAATTAACAACACATTTTCACTTTTGGGTGAAATATCCCTTTAAGGTACAACGCTGTGGTGTATCATACATTCATTTGTATTTATTTTTTTTAAAGGAATGCTTTTTTCAGTACCATACAACACACTACAGTACCAATGTCAACTATTCTTTGCAGAGGGTTTCCGTCTGCCAAAAACCACGCTGTGGGCATAACCTAACTGGCCAACGGGCAAGCATCCAAGTGCCTGGACAACGTAAGGGAAACATCTCACTGTGTGTGGCTAATATGTGAAGGTGCTGTGGCAGGCTGTAGACCAGTTCTTAGATCATACAACTCTATAACATTTCTAAATGAACTTGACCAGGCCTGTCAGGACATATATATATATATATATATATATATATATATATATATATACAGGGTTTGAAATTAACACCCGCCAAATGAGGGTAAAAATCAGCTGTGGCAGGTAACGCTGTCAAATCACTAGCCAATTTGGCGGGTTACTTTTCGTAAATTATGTTCACTCATTAATTTCTTGGGGAAGTTCATGCAGGCCAAATCTGCGCAGGTTTAGCGCAAATACTGAACTCGTGAGACATCATGACATTATCGAGTGTATTGCAAAAGCTAAACAAAACACACCTACAAAAGGTTGTGTTCTGTGAAAATTAAATAACATTTGGATGTAAATGGTCGGCATAAAAGTAGTGTGCAGCTAAACCGGCTGCGTCCTGTGGATCACCTTTATCTAATTGTCTGGGTCCGTAATCATTAAGCACGGCATTAATATCTTCATCGGAGTTTTTCGTTGTCTCCAGATTTCTCTGCAGTTCGTGTATGTTGTTAAAAACGCGGAACATCATTTTATTCCACACAACAGGCAAGCATTACCGTTAAGTCTATTATCCACCAAAATGCAGATTCGTCACGTGACAATTCTTACGCAAATGAGATTGAGGGAGACGTTAAGTTTGTTTTGATTT
>NW_015549682.1:275927-278086 GCF_001515605.1 Sinocyclocheilus anshuiensis | reverse complement strand
CTGTGGCGGGTAACGCTGTCAAATCACTAGCCAATTTGGCGGGTTACTTTTCGTAAATTATGTTCACTCATTCATTTCTTGGGGAAGTTCATGCAGGCCAAATCTGCGCAGGTTTAGCGCAAATACTGAACTCGTGAGACATCATGACATTATCGAGTGTATTGCAAAAGCTAAACAAAACACACCTACAGAGGCACGCATATGCGATGCACAATCAGCTTGTAACACTCCAAAGAGAAAGGAAAACTTGAAATCGCATCATATGACCCCTTTAAGTTTGTTTTGATTTATTAATTTACTTACAATAACAATTTAAAATGTATTAACTTTTACGTATTCACTTTTACATGTATTATTAACTGCATTATATGCATTTTTACTTCATAGAAAAAACTTTATAAATAAATATTTAGTAAAATTCTTAAATCGCTATGGGGGAGCCAGGTCCCCCTGGCCCCCCCACAAGCTACGCCCATGCTACAGAGGCGTGCATACGCAACAGCCAAATTGGCTGGTGAGTGAAAAAGTTAATTTCAATCCCTGTATATATATATATATATATATATATATATATATTGGTGATGTCAATGAGTGGCACAATGTCAGTTTCCGCCATGCAGAGCTTTTTCGAAAATAGTGTGAGGCTCATCCACAGTTCATGAGTCTTGATTTTACACCATATTCCCCTTTCCTCAATCAAATAGAGTAATATTACTCTACATGGAGGTGTAAGGGTTGCAATGACAATTTCGAAGCAATGTTAAGCCTGGATTTGTCATGCCACAAGGTTTTTTTCCGCAGTGCTTGAACAAGGCAAGGATATTCACTGTGATGTTGATGAAAATTTATGGCCAAATGTTGAAGGCAGGTTTGATTCAATAACATTGTGTATTTGAAATTATCTCCATTTACAAAGTGTTTACTTTAAATTACTGTTTCAAAATGCAACCACAATATCGTTGCGAAAACACTGTAAACATTTTTTTTTTTCCAGCATACAATGCCTTTTCAAATTTGCTTTGGTCATATTTTACTTGTATAATTTTTTATGGATTTTGTCAGTTTGTTTGGCTAATGTAAGTGTAATATCCATTGTGATCACTGTGTATATTTTACCATATTATGGTTTGGGTTTTTTTATGATACTGTGTTTGTATTTAAATATTTGGCTCAATATGGTCATCTTGTTTTAATTGTGATATACTATAGCTGCTCACATGATTGACTTTGATTGCTAACTGGTGTAATCAATTGGAACTCTGTTTGAATCTGAGTACTTACTGAGCTGTTGCCTTTGCATGTGTGTGTGTTTGCCTAACGAAGGTCCGAAACGTTGCCACTTGTAACTTTTTTGAATAAAGGGAGAATATAGTATATCCTATTATTTGATATACCATATTATACTACAATAACCACCATTGTTTGCTACTGAATTAACAGATTGTTATAAGTACTAAACTGAAAGAAGATAATACTGTTGTGTTTTGGCAATTAAACTGTGTAGTGTTTTGCAAAAACTGTGATATATAATTAAGACCTCAGTGTAAAACAGAAATCTTGCAAATTCAGTAAATTGATTTGGTGAATTAATTTCAGATTTCAGTAAATGCGTTTCAAGATCCAATTTTATTGTTTAAAAAATTGTGGAAAAAGTGTAATAGGCATCTAATAGGCTAATAATCTAATTTCTGAATGATCATGTGACACCAAAGACTGTAGTAATGATTAGGGATGCACCGATACCACTTTTTCCAGTACTCGCCCGATACCGATACTTTTATTTTTGGTACTTGCCGATACCGAGTACCGATACCGATATTTTTATTGCATTTGTACATTTTTTAAATATTGGGTACAGAAACCAAAAGAGTATGTATAATGTTAGTTGGTTAACTTCATTTATCAAATAGATACAGTCAAACCAACATTTATTCAGACACCTTCAACATTTCTCACATTATCACAGTTTATTCGCTATAGTTTAGAAAATGGTAATAAAATATGACAAGAACTCAGAGTTACACTGTGTAAGAACAAATTCAGCTTGATAATGTTAGATAACTTTGATAGAAAGGTATGTAATAGATTACAATCAACCAAAATAATTCAGACAGCTGTTAGTATGACAGTATTTACACAACTATCAATACTTCTTAGTC
>NW_015549682.1:256241-275872 GCF_001515605.1 Sinocyclocheilus anshuiensis | reverse complement strand
AGTTTTAATCCAAATGATGCGTGTGCTAAGTGAGTGAACATCAAAGATCACACAACAGAATTGCGCGCACTCTCTCTCTCTCTCTCCCTACCGTTAAGTAACTTGTGCATTGTTTTACTTACTTGTTTTTGACATATCCGACCGAACTACAAACTTTCCAGTGATGTCTGTGAGAAAGATATATTCACTCGACAAGCTCGCGCATCTGCGCCTCCGCACGCTCAATCCACTCAGCGTGCTTTGTTTATCAGCTCGCGCACATCAGCTATACACGCGTTAATACTGAATGTTTAACATTATATTCATTGCATACATATACTTCGTAGTAGACATCCTTAACTCCTTTCTGC
This sequence comes from Sinocyclocheilus anshuiensis, assembly GCF_001515605.1. NCBI lineage: Eukaryota > Metazoa > Chordata > Actinopteri > Cypriniformes > Cyprinidae > Sinocyclocheilus > Sinocyclocheilus anshuiensis. The sequence continues at coordinate 275,522 of NW_015549682.1, read as the reverse complement.
TGTCTGTTGTTCTGTTGTCGGTGTTTCTTTGTCTGAATATGGCGCTTATCACATGCTGTGTGGTATCGGCGTTTGGTATCGGGGCATTTTAACGAGTACGAGTACAGGAGACCAGTATCGGTGCATCCCTAGTAATGATGTTAAAAATTTAGCATTTCCATCACAGTAATATATCTATTTTTATTTTTACTTATTTTATGTTTTTAAATAAATAAAAATTTATTATACAAACAGTAATAATATTTTACAATATTACTTTTCTAAAAGACTTTTAAGAACCATTACATAAATTTCACCTCTCCTAAACGTTGGAATGGTATTGTATATTTGCACATTTTTTTAATTATGTACATTCAGTAATTATGTTAGCCTATATATCTTAGCAGAGCATTTAAATATGAAATAATAACCATTCCAAACATAGCTAACTGCAAATTCAGCTGAAAGCCTACACACATGTCCTGTTTTAGTCTTGCTAACTTTCAGTTTCTTTCAGGGATGTCTCATAAATTATTTTCTTTGGAAAAATGGATCAAAGAAGACAAGATTGTTGGGAAATAAGAGTGGCAGAAAAAGGGAGGACAAGAACCCTACAGTACCGCACTTTTTGCTGATTATACTATATATTATTATTATTATTATTATTGTCACTGCAGCCCTGAATTTCAGGATTTTTTCAAGACAAATGCTATAAGCAAAACTACAGAAAAAATGCTGGCAACATTTTAATTCATTCCTGTTTCACAGCTTTACTACAGTCAATAAAGTGAAAATTAGTGTTATTGTTATTCTATAATGCTTTCTTAATAATAATAGTTTCCAGTGAGTTTTGGGCATGTGATTAACTGTTTGACCAAGATTAATGTTGGTAACACAGACTGAATGAAGAGTTTTGGGGGGAAAAAATGGCTTTAGTTTTGGTCAGCTATAACGTACTTAAATTTAAAGCAAGTATCACATTAACTCTTTTTTTCACCAACATTTTCTCTGAACTGCAGTCCTAGAAATGTGATAGAGACAGCAACATAGGCATGAAGACCTCTGTACAAGACATAATGTATCACTGACCTGAAAGGACTGTAGAAATGAGTTGAAATATATAAACACAATTTGAGATATGTCATCCTCGCCTGGGTTCACAAAGAACAGCATGTATGTGATGCCAAGTAAAGGCAGAAGCACTAGAGTGGCCTTCACCGCTTTCCTGCAGTCACAGAAAGAGAGAAAATGGAACAGGGAAGGAGAGGAGCAAAAAAAATTAATTAGATTTATGGCACATAACTGGTTTGACACATTCCTTAACTTCAACTTTGGAGTCTCATTACTTTTTAAAATATTGAGAAAATGTATGACAACTATTAGCCATGTCAGTGATAACACATTCACACCAATCAGGGCTTTACTATATTTAAACCACATTCAGATGTTCCAAATGTAACATGGTTGCAGACCATATAAAATATAACACTCATAAAAATAAAGGTTCCAAAAAAGTGTTTTTGTAGCGACGCAACAGAAGAACCATTTTTGGTTCCCCAAAGAACCTTTCAGTGGTCAGTTCTTAAAAGAACATTATTTTTTCTCAGTGCAAGGAACGATTTTATAATCTAAACCTTCCACTACAAGGAACTTTTTGTGCAATGGAAAGATTCCATGGATGTTAAAGGTTCTTCATAGAACCATCAATGCCAATAAAGAACCTTTATTTTTAAGAGTGTATCATGTAACATTTCAACATCTGAAGGTTAGGTACATCAAAGGTACATAAAAACATGGAGTCCCTGCTCTCCCTGTGATCAGGTGTGAACTGCAGACCAGCAGCTGTATTCTGATTATTTTCGCTATAATGACTGTGTGCCAGAGACGTCATGCTCCAATAAGCTCTTCAAATGGAATCATTTCCATTCCAAACCATTAATTTCCTGTTACCCTTAAATACAGTAGTTTGTCTATAACGTATAATTTGGCCTCTTATCAAATGTGACAACAAAATACAGCTGTAATGGACAATAAGCCAGCAGAAGAGAAAATGAGAAAAGATCTCAAACTATGATTTTCAGAGTGACAGTAAGAAGTAAATAAATGTGCATTGTTCAGCAGCAGCTCTAATATTGTAGATATACTTAGATATTTAAAGTTAGGAAAAAGCAGACTACTATTTCATTAGTATAATAAATCACTATGCTTGTGTTACAATATTGCTTCTGCACTTGTACTTCAGTCTCGCACTACCACAGTTCTTGCTCACACTTCTCTTTCTGTGTCATGGTGCTGCTTCAGAGCTGCCTACTTCAAACCCTGCCATATTTACATAAGTACATTCAAGACACCTCTGTACACTGAAAACACCTTTTTTTTGTGATAGGTTATATCATGTTTCCCTTGCATCCTCTGAACCCCACCACACAAAAATTAAATCTGTATGTTTAAAGTTTTCCATTTTAATCATGTGAGATATACTGCACATTATTTGCATTATCTGTGCAAACTGCTGTTTGCATGCACTTTATAATGTTGGGTCATTCACAAACTATTCAATATTTACTATTCAAAATTATAATGGTTGCTACACACCTGATTATACATGAAATAAATTCTAATTATACAAGTTGTGTTGGCTGTAACTTGACCTGTACTGTACATAGGTAAGCAACGGCTAAGGTCAAGATTTTACTGTAGAATGAGTTGCATTTTAAATAGAACAATTAAACTTGCCTTAAGTTTTGATGTTTAGGTATATGTACATCATGAGTTCCTGCTCTCCCTGTGATCAGGTGTGAACTGCAGACCAGCATCTAAATTTTGATTATTTTCGCTATAATAAATATGTGCCATAGACATCCTAATCTCTTCAAATTGAATAATTTGCCATTCCATTCCGAACCATTTATTTCCTGTTAACCTCAAATACAGTAGTTCATCAAAAGTCAATTTACCAGTAGTCAATAACATATCATTTGGCCTCTTATCAAAGGTGACAACAAAATACACCTTCACTGTAAATTTCAATGTGTTAGCGTCACTTACAGGCAAAATTATTGCCTCGTAAAAATCTACTTACGGTTGCTGAATACATTTAAGTTTACTCGTATGCCAATTTAAGAAACTTGAATATACTAAGTAACCTCAACTAGATTTTACTGAGGCAATAAGTTGGCAAGTTTTTTTTTCAAGTAAAGTTAATAAATTGAAATACAGTGTGTGTGATGGAAAATGGTGTATGATTAAAGGTGTCTTAAACAGATTTGTTGAAGTATGTCTACTGATATAGCCTTAAAAAGTAACTTGAATTAATGTAATGATCATCTTAACTTGCAATACCTTGATTTTTATTAAAATGACACCACTAGTGCATCTTTCCTTTAATGTCAATGTATTATGGTTTGTGCAAGGTATATGAAGGACCATGTATGCTGGGTTGAAAATGTCAAACAATATTAGCAGTAACTTCAATGATATGAAGTATTCTTCTGAAAGCAAAAGCAAAAGCAACCCACACACATAAAAAGAAAAAAATATATATGTGCTGTCATCCACTCTGCCAACATTGTATGGCAAGTTTGCCACAGGTTAAGCACAAGTCATTGTTTTCTTCAGAAAATGGAAAAATATAATTAAAGTTAGTAAGTATGGGTTCTGATGAACTCTGAAATCCAAGCAACAATGAAATCCTAACCATTTTGAGAAAAGAGGATTAATTATACATAAGCTTGTCCTCAAGACTCCTCAAGATTACTGCTTAGCAAATCAAGTGAAACGCCACAACAAAGTTTGCAAATGCATTCTCAGCAAACTCAGATGAAAGGTCTCATTTTATTCCCTCCTCTGATTGAAGTAAGTATTGCCCTGAGATACATTCACACATTAGGAAGTCATGCATTCAGGTCAAAAGTTTCAAAAAAATCTAAAATGGTAGACTTAAATAGTGGAAAAACTTAAAAACCCTGAAACTTTAAATCCTCAATCCTCAAAACCAAGTAACCTCAGGTGACATGACAACACAGACTTGTATAAAGATAAAGATTAGCTTTTTTGATTGGGTTTAGAACGGATAATGGGTTTAGTGTCTATAGTGGCATGCAGAGAAATCTAGATAACAGTACAAGGTTAAAGACTTTTAAGCAGGTAGGTAGGTGATGTTTTCCTTGATCTATGCAAGGCATTTGGTACACTAAACCACAACAAACGCTTATCTAAATTATCATATCTTAATTTCACAGTTAATGCAATGAAATAGATTGAGTTGTATCTGATTATGAGGAAATAGTGCATTGAAACCTTTTTCATCCTTAACAGTGGGGTTCCTCAAGGATCTATCGTTGAGCCTCTTTAGTTTGTACCTGAATGATTTTCTAGAAGCTTGTCCTGATGTAAATATTCAAATTTATGCAGATGACACTGGGATTTATATACATGCTAAAATTAGAGTACAAATTATCTTCTGCAATGACAAAACTCTGATTGCTTACTCAATGCTATCTAATGCTAAATGCCCAGAAAACATCATAAATGTATATGCCTCTACAGATGCAAGTAAAATGTACCTGAATTCAGTGATTTTTTTTTTCCTCACTTTCATATTGTATAACATCATGGTCACAAGCAGGAAAGTGCCACAAGTTTTGAAACTACAAGAGGATAAATAAATAATGACAGAGCATTTGTTTTTGGGAGAACTCTTCCTCTACTGAACATGAAACAGGATTTCATTCAGCCTGAGCAAACACATCTTACTGCTCTTGCTCATTACAGTTCAAGTGAGCAATAGTTAGTAAAAGATCTTTACCTGTATTGTATTGTTTCAGATGTGGTCGAGGCCCTCAGCTTTGTCATTAAAATGCGCACAATGTTGAAAAGGAACACAAAATTTATCTATATCGGAGAGAAAGAAAAGAGATGTAGATCAGTGATTGTGTATTTTCTCGAAATAGTTTGATGTTTCTGCACATAACATGCAGACATTTAAAGCTGTGGAGAGCTCATAAAGACACTAGTAGGTTTTGCCCCTGCAGAATGGCTTACATTAAATACTGTTGTTATTATAATGCTTTTACATGAAGAAGATATAAAAAATAGAACAGATTCAACTTCTTAGCTAGCAACAGGTCAATAATTACCTTAAAGCTCAAGAGCTCTATCTGAAAACAGCAGACATTGCTATCATATTAAAAGCTGATATCATGGAAAGGACTGGCTTATACTATTTGCTGATGTTAATAATTGTTCAAAATAGCATTGGGTATTACATTTACATTTTGGCCATCTCAGGCTTTGTAATGGTTTAAGAGTTAATTTGTGTTCACTTTCTTTCAAATTCTTCTCACTGTTTCTCTATTTGCTGGAGGAATTAACAACGACAAATCAGAGGTAAGCAATAATACAATAATACTTACAAGAAGAACTAAAATCACAGGCCCCTGATAAATGTAGTCTATGTACTTTCCAGGTTCCTTCCCAAACCAGCATCTGAAAAACAGAATATTAGTTACACTTAAAGTACATTTAAAGTACTAAAAAGTGGGACAATTAGTCTCAAGAAGTACTGAAATAGTACACATTCACTTCTAGTACTATTCCTATACTTACTACATAAAGTTATTTTGATCATTTAAAAATTATACTTAAACTGTACTTAAGTTTACCTAATAAAATTAATTTGAAGTGTACTTCTTTTTTTTTGTAAGGGTCCTATGACTTCTACGTAATCAGACTTATTTTCACTTTGCGGATGATAAAACAGTTGAAAAAACTCCCATAGACTTACACTGAAGAAGGGATCTGAATCATCTCATAATTGCATAGCAATTCACTAAAAACAATTCAAAACACCACAGCGTTGTGGCAGTGTTTTATTTTTTGAGCTGTGAACAGTGAACAGATTTTTGAGTTACACTTTATTTTGTGTCCTTGTTACAGTGTAATTATACAGTACATTTAAGTACTGAGTAATATTAATGAACTACATGGACTTACTATATGGTTAGAGTTAGGATTAGGGTTTGGCTTAGGGTTCCTTGCATGTAATTATGCATAATTTATTGTTATTATAATAGTAAGTACATGTAACGTGTAACAAGGACACCTTAAAATAAAGTGTTACCGATTTTTGTTTTAACATTAGATACAACAAATAGGCCACACTTATTTCTTACACTTTTGTTTCGTATTCTAACTATTCTTTCAGTTTTATAAACATTTAATCTGGAGGAAATTCCACTAATTTCCAAGTATTATCACAGGCTAATTAATTGACATCTCTTGCCAGATATACTCTTTTTTTTTCACTCCAATCATAATTATTTCTTTCTACAAGTCAGCAACTTACTGTTCGTTTTCGTTGTAAAGTTTTCCAATGGCCCACGCTATAATTATCGGACACGGTATACCTGAAAGAGAGAAGATTGCGTACATTGGCAAATCACACTTTACAGACAGCAGCTGATAAAAATAAAAATAAAAACTTGAAAATGAAACGTTGTTTTCCCAACAGGTGAATATCTATTGAAATGTACTAAACAGCTGTGCCATTTTTGAGTACAATATTTCAGTGCAAAAAGCTTTTTATACCCCATCCACCCACAACTTAATCAAGCACTAAATGCACTGAACCTGTGCTGTGGGAAGTTTGTGTGATTTTTCAAATATGCACCTCATTCACAAATGTCAGCACTATTTGCCTGCCACAATTAACACTAAGCTATTACTGCCCACAGAAAGATGGATGAACAGAAATGCATTTGAAAACTGTGTTTGTGCATTTCTTTTGATCATGGCATTCATCAAAAGAGGATGACAGAAGAAGAGTGTTAAACACTGCCACTTTTTACATTCGTAAACTGGGAATTGCACCCTGCTGATTACATGTAATACAATTTTTGAGCTTATTTAGGCCAATACCCAATATACAGTATAAACTTACATGCAAATAAACAATTCTATCAGAGGGCACAATTCTCTATTGTATTTTAATGAATGTTGTGAAGAAGATGAAACCATATTGAACAAAACCATTCTCTGAAGTGTTTGATCACACACACTGTAGGTCAGTCTTATTTCAACAAAGCCACGTTAAACAAAGGGTTGTATTGTGTGTAGTGTTTCAATGCCAGTGATTTCTTCACCTAAATGAGCAGGGAGCAAGAAATCATTAATCTATTAGGAAGTTGCATGGAGGAGCTATTAAACACAAGTCTGTTGAAAGACCCCAAGAAAAAGCAGATTTTTCAACCTACAGTGTAAAATTTGTTTAACAATGACCAGCAGACTGCTAACAGGACACATCAGATATTGAGCCAGAGAGATTGTCATGAATTACTTGAGTCTACTTCATCAAACCTATTCATAATTGCAATATGCAGCTGATGCCAGTAAGCTCTCCACCATACTGGCATCTTTTTAATCGCATTCACTTGTATCACTTATGCATTTTAAAGGGGTCCTATTATGCTCTTTTACAAAGTCTTGATTTTGTTTTGGGGGTGTACTAGAACAGGCTCTCATACTAGGTTGTTCGAAAAACACATTCTTTTTCACATATTTTACATTATTACAACACCCAGGCTAAGGCACTGAAAGACCTGCACGAGGGTGGTCATGATCCGGAAGTTCTGAAAGAGCTCTGAACCACAACTGACCTCACGCACCGAGAGACAAAGGTCACCGCAAGTTCTCTGGGTCGTGCGATGTCCACACCTGTGGTCCAGGAGTGCCACCTCTGGCTGTGTCTGGCCGACATGAGGGACGCCAACAAAGATTGGTTCCTCAAGGCCCACATGTCCCAGACCGGCCTCTTCGGCAACACAGTCAAGAACTTTGCCCAGCAGTTCTCGGCTGCACAGGAGCAGACTGAGGTGATCCGACACGTCCTGCCCAGCCCAACCAGCTCGTCACTGAGGGCGGCCCCCTGAGTCCGCCTCCAGTCAAGTAGCACCATGAAGCCGGGCGTGGGCAGGCCGCCCCGCCTGTCCAGGCCCCTATCAAATCTGGTGGTAAGCAGAAGAGCAAGAGGCCCCGGGATGGGCAACCCAGAGAGGGAGGGAACTGCTCTTCGGAAGATTGTGAACGCACCTCTCCCTCCCTCGGAGGAGGGCCAGTGGAGAATCTTTTGTTTCCAAAAATCTCAACAATAGAGTGGTTTTCTCTATCTCTGGGTCCCAAGAGGGCACGGTGAGTCACGAACGGACCAAACCCCACCGCGGGTACGTCGGTGGTTCTGCTGGTCCCGCTTGTACGGTATCTGGGTGCTACCAAGCCTGTCTCGCTGGCTCCTGCGGACCGGCGTCCCCCCCAAGTTCAGGGGCATCAACTTCACATCAGTGAAGGCAGCCAATGCTCATGTCTTGCATGTGGAGATTGCAGTCCTACTAGCGAAGGATGGGATAGAACCGGTCCCTCCAGCCGATATGAAGATGGGGTTTTACAGCCTCTACTTCATTGTACCCAAGAAAGGCGGTGGATTATGACCGATCTTAGACCTGCGTATCTTGCACCAGGCCCTTCACCAATTACCGTTCAAGATACAGAAACGCATCTTCAGGTGCACCCGTCCCCGAGATCGGTTTGCAGCGATCGACCTGAAGGAGGCGTACTTTCATGTGTCGATCCTTCCATGCCACAGACCATTTCTGCGGTTTGTGTTCGAAGGACGTGCATATCAGTACAAGGTCCTGCCCTTCGGGCTCTAAATCTTCCATATGTACCTAAGGTTTGTCCATATGTGTAAGTGCTTCCAAAAACCCTTCAGGAAGGATGGGGCTTCTGCAACATTCCTGTTCCAAGTGGAACGGGTACGTTTTCCCAGTGTTTCCGTCCCCGAGATTGGTTTGCAGCGATCGACCTGAAGGATGCGTACTTTCATGTGTCGATCCTTCCACGCCACAGACCATTTCTGCGGTTTGCGTTCGAAGGACGTGCATATCAGTACAAGGTCCTGCCCTTCGGGCTCTAAATCTTCCATATGTACCTAAGGTTTGTCCATATGTGTAAGTGCTTCCAAAAACCCGACCGACTGAAAGGGAACGTCTCTGTTACGTGTGTAACCCTCGTTCCCTGAAGGAGGGAACGGAGAAAACGGAGAAGATGAACGAGGGTTACACACGCAACCAAGATATTTCTAATATTTATCTTGGCTGCTGTAATATTTGGTCAAAAATAGTGGAAACCAAATGACAAATGACAAAACACATATGGTTTCAATGGTGTCAATCATTGCAGTTTCAGAAGTGAGTTCTGTTTCATACACACACAAAACTGTAATTTATGGCATTCATTCCCATATTTAAATATAGTTGTCACTCCTGAAACTTTACAGTTGTACGTGGTCTGGATGTGCTTAACTGCATTGGTGGACTGCTGCCTACAGACAGCTCTGAAAACTCACAGAATCCTCTAGTTACACAGACAGAGAACGCTGTGAATGTCAAATATCAAACAGTTTACACAAGTCCTTGGAATGGCATTTAGAATTTTCAATAATGCATCCCTCCAAATATTATGTGGAGCTCTTCACAATAATCTGTACTACACTTTAAATACTTTATCAAATTTAATTGCATTAGTGTCAGAATCTTTCAAGTGCTTAATTATGTGACAATCTGTTGTTTAAGACAATGAAATTCACTAATTTTCAGAATGTTGACACCAGTTGTGTTGGGTTGTGTTGCGTTATTAAATATAAAGAGCTCAGATATTTAAAATGTCATATTGCATATAATAAAATTATAGAACGCGTAATGAAAAATGGAAGCATTTTATAATTAGCATGACCTGTATGACAGCACTAATTTGACATTTCAGCTCAATGCAATCAATACCTGAGTTCAGCAAATGTCATCACAATTAAACTGTCTGCAATTAAGCTGATATTTTGAAGAATGTCGGTATCCAAACAGTAACTTACATAGTATAGGTTAAAAATGCTATAGATGTTAATGGCTACCATCAACCGTTTGGTTACAAACATTCTTTAAATTATTTTCTTTTGTGTTCAACAGAAGAAAGAAACTCACAGAGGTGTATAACAACATGAGGGTGAATAAATTATGACAGAATTTTTATTTTGGGATGAACTATCCCTTTAATAAGGGTTATACTGAGATTGAGTTGAAATGAGACACTGAGCAGTTGAAATGACTTGAAATTAAATCTTTTTCCATATTCAGCTCCTTCTTGGAAACTGCAGCCTTGCAGGACAACCTCAGCTTAATTAGAACTATGTGATAGAGCAGCATTTTAGTCCCACTTTTCATTGTGATTGTTTCAACTTTTGATCTTTTTAAAAATATTTTTATATTTGTCATTCAGATGACCAAGAACATCCTAATTTTGTAGGATGACCACATGTCAATTAAGAAAAAAATATTTATTTTTACAAGAGAAATATTTAAAAAGGGCTTTGTCCAAATAAGTTACAATGGAAAAACCTTGAAGGTTATATCAGAACAGACAAAACTCCCATTTTCAAAACTCCTCAGAACAGAGCAGAGTAACAGGGATGACAGGACACACATTCTTCAGCACACTGCACATATTTGTTTACATAATACTGTAAAGTTTTACCATTTTAAATTGCATTATATTGTTTTGTTTTTTCAGTTAAAGTCAGTTCATTGTTGATTTAGCACATTCCATTTCTAAGAGATCTAATGTTTTAAGGGTATTGTAATTAGATAAAGCACCCCTCTGTTTGTCTGTGTCCCCTCAAAGAACTTCAGATATACTGATCTGGTTCAATTATGAGGCAAGGAAGATGATCAGATCTTGACTTTCTTGCAGTGTTATTCACCGACGACAACGAACTAAATTTTTTTTTGAATGACAAAAACTATGACGTAAATCTATTGACATTTTCGTCAACGAATAAAAACGAGACGAAAATGTTAGGGAAGGACGATTTGGGACGAGATTCATTCAGAACGAATCTGCTGCGTGGTTCGGAGGTTAGATGCGTACATATGAACCGGCGGGACATAAGCTAACATAGGACTACACTTACTGCACGTCGCATGAAACGTTAAAAAATGTCAATATGTGGGTGTAAGAGATACATATGTCTGCTTGAAAGAATGAAGAATATGGTAAACAAGTTGCTATAAAGAATGCATAATTAGCTTATATAACATTGGTATTTCATTAAAAAGAAGACCATGTTCTTGTTCTTTATGAGAAGTGGTTTTATTTAATTTTAACATAAAGCCATGTTGTGTGTCACCGCAGTTAAATCGGTGTCTATCATGATAAAACCTTAATATCAAACCTATATAATGAGTTTGGAAATTTTGGAGAAATGCTTAATAAATGCACTGTAACTAAACCCATTAGATTTTAGCCGATTAAATTTACTGTAGATTTAGTCGACTAAAATCTTATGATATTTAGTCGACTAAAACTAGACTAAAACTAAAAACAATTAAGATGACTAAAATATGACTAAAAATAAATGGCATTTTAGTCAAAAGACTATGACTAAAACTAAATCAAAATTTGCTGTCAAAATTAACACTGCTTTCTTGAACATTGCAAGATCTGTTGAACGTTGCTGCTCTTGTTTGTAACTGAATTTACATGGATGCATTATTGACAATGAGTTATGGAAAAAAAATGAGTTTTATTGTGACTGACCATCCTATCCAGGTCATTAACAACAACAGTAATAGTAACAATACCAATAATACTAACTAAAATGTAACTCATGCCCATATGCCACTGAATGATAAAATTACACCCAGTGTGACCTTTAAACATGTTTGCACTTTACACAATCTTTAAAAACCGGGTGACACCTAATCTATGTCATCCCTGTTACCCACGTCAATGAAATAAAAAAATGTGGGCTTTTCACGGGCTATCAGTAAACAGTGTTAGCTTAAACTCTTAGCATGCTAACTAATGCTTTTGTGTGCTCATCCTCACCTTGAAAGCACTCTGTGGCATCAAGCCAAAAGTGTTTCCTCTACGTGGCATATTAAGTACCTTTGCAATGCCCAAATGCTTTGTGATATTCACAAGAATCACATGAAAGACGGAAATGTTCCAAATAAACCAAAAAGAATAGTAGACTACGTTTCAGCTTTCTTATTCAGTGCAAATTGCAGATGATTAGGCCTTTCAAAATAAGCAGACTTGTGTAGAGAAATCAACTCACACCATCCGATGAAAAGGAAGACCCATTTCCGAAGCTTGTCTGTGGAATATGTCATCACAATAGCCGTGTGAAGATAGCAGCCCTCCACAAACATCCAGAAAAAATTGGTCACCACAAAGTAATTATAGATTGTTGTTATAAGACGACACCAGGGCTATACAGAGAGAAAGGAACAGGGTGTTAATTGAGGTGAATATAAGGATGTTTTTCAACACTGCAAACCTTTTACAGACTTGATGCTAAAATACAACCTTTTATAGGTCATAAAACAACCTCACGTCTCAGGTTTTTCAAACATTTTATAATGTGTTTTATAAGGTGCTATAACTTGAACTCATGGAAACAGCATCTATCAGTTGTGTTTTTTTTACTTTTTACACTCTCAGAAAAAGATACAAGCTGTCACTGAGGCAGTACTGTAAACTAAGAGGTACATCTTTGTACCTTATTTACCCCTAAATGGTACCGGTTAGTACCTAAAGTGTATATTTTGAAATGACATTCGTCAAGGCTGTTTATCTGTCTTTTGCTTTGGAAAGCACTCCTCTCATGTCACTCTCAATGAACACGTTGTTCCTTTGTTCTTCAGTGAAGCTTTCGACAACAGTCATTTTTACAGAGTCTATATTAGCATTGTATGTTAGAAACACTGCAAAATGAAGTACGTTTGACTTTTGATCTCTTCTCTTCACTGTCAATTACTTTGTCAAGTTTGAAATAAAAATGCTGGAAGACTCTAATGAGGCACTAGATACCAGCAGACTAAAATAACACTAAAGTGTTTTACAGAGAAAAAATACCCCATGCAATACCTTCAGTAATACAGTAATACAATATTGGTGAGGAATCGACTGGCAACATTATAAATGTAAATGTTAGAAACCTACTATTAGGCTGAAAAGTAAGTTTAGAAGTGTTTCATACCTCATTCGTCTCATAAATGTTTTCGTCAATCAGTTGAAGCAAAAACCACATTACATTCCTCAGAATGAAAGTCGTAATTAAGTTCCAGTGGATTATGTTGCGAAGGCATCGGATGCTCCTTGAATTTAAACAGATAAATCAATGAAACAATCATTTCAGAAATTACACTGTGACACAGTTTTAGCATTACATGAGCTGATTAAGGACTTACATATGCATGAATATGAAACTGTGCAAAGAGGAGCCAGAGACAGAGTTAGCAACAACAGTCGTTTCTAAAAGATTAAGAATTCTGAACATGTATTTAAGGAAATGTTCAGTAACACTTTCTATGAAGCCTGCATATTTAAAGATGATGTGTTTAATTTATTTTTCAAGTGATTCATGCGTCAATTTCACCTGAGGAGTGGAAACACTGTGACTGTGGTGCTATCAAAATATTGCAGTTTGTTTGGGCATCACATCAGCAACCTTAGCTCATCCAATTAGAGTAAATATTGACAGAAACTGTGTATATATGATCCTCATTAGAATCTAAGTTTCCTTCATTTTCATAATATATCAATTTTACCTTCATTGAATTAGCATTTCTTAACTTTAAGCACAGCCTCAGCACAAGGTATTACTCTCACACTACACTCTCAGAAATAAAGGTACAAAAGCTGTCACTGGGCCGGTACCTTTTTAAAAGGTACACTTTTGTACCTATTAGGTTCAAATATGTACACTTTAAGTACTAATATATACCTTTGAGGTACCAAAATGGACCCTTTAGGTACAAAATGTACCTTTTGAAAAGGCAACGCCCCAGTGACAGCTTTTGCAGCTTTATTTCTGAGAATGTATGGTGCTGAAAATACGCCAACACACTTACCTCAAGCACAGAAAGAGAATGAAGGCGATAACGAGAGCTCCAACAGATATACAGTGCCCAAAGTAGTTGATGATGAGGGCTATCTTGTAGTGCATGGGGTACTTCCTCTGTAAAAAAAAAAAGAAAGAAATAAAGAAATAAAAAGAATAAAGAAGGAACTCAGTGTCCTAACATATGAAATGATAATAAATGATTGTAATTATGGCACAAATCAATAGTTGTTACTCAGTGACCAATATTTTATGGAAGCTTCCAAAAGACTAGAAACAGATTAATTTCTATATTTCTCATGAGTCCTTGAATGGGGTCACAAAACTCGTAACACAGCACTAAAGCCATCCAGTTGTGCTTTTGCATAATGCTTGCACGCAGAAGTCATGTGAAGTGAGAAGTAAGATGAAGACTATATATCAGTTACACAGCATCCAATACTATGTATATGCTTACTATTTTTTATGTCAAATATAGGCTACTCCATAACATGCGATGATAGAAAAATAATTGAGCCAAATGGATTACATGCTACGCATGTCATTCAGAATGTTAGGCCAGAGGCATTGTGGATTCTGTAAACAACATAAAGTAAACGCATTGACATAGCAATATCTGATCAAACATTTGCAGTTGCTTTCAGTAAGTAAATAATATATACATTGCACAAATCTGGCAAAGAGAATAATTTTTTTATTTTAATTTATTTTATTTTTTTAGTTTATATATTTATTTATTATTTTATATATATTTTTATATTTTAATTTTATTGTATTGTATTTTATTTCATTTTATTTTTTTAAATCTTATTGACTTATAAAAGACCATATTCAAGTTTCATATATTCACATTCAAGAACATATTCAAACATGAAACAACAGTAGAGTAAACACTGCAGCTGGTGCAGAGGACGATGGGAGAAATGTTATAACAGCATTCCCTGTTGGAAAACAGATCAAACGAAGGGTGTCAAATTTACTGTAACTCACTTGACAGCTGTATTTAAAACTTCATGTAAAGGCATAAGAAAAGAAAGAAAAAAAGAAAGAAAAAAAGTTAATAATAAATAAAATTAATGTCCAGTTCAGGTTTTATTGCACATTTACCCACCTTTTCCTCTAAAATGGGCTCACAGTTGGAGTAGTTACTTTTCAGTGCCCACGTGCCATTGTCCAGACACTCTCTGTACGCAATTCCTGTGGAGAGGAGAATGAAAGCAGAAGTTCATAGTTCTTAAAGCCCAAAAGGTGTATTTTAGTTTCTGTGTATCTCCTGAAATATTTAATTGTTCAGTGCTCATAATAAGTGCAAATTCACAAGTTAAAATAAATGGGTAGTCAAAAACTTCTTTGAAGAAAATGTCCTAACTCAAGAACTTGCTGAATGCACATGTACAGTATAATATAAAACAGCTTGATGGAACTGACTCATTTAAAGTTTTACCCTATTTCAAGGGCTGTTGGCTCGGTCTAGAGTAAACCTTCCAGTTAAGAGTTCACCTATTTGATATGTTGCTTTCCATTTGGCTATTTGAACATGTAATATGCAAATGCACAGAAGGATTTACTTTCTTATTCCTAGGTGTTAATTTGAATATCTCAGAAAATCCAGCATGCTTTAATTGTCTTGCTTTGCACTACCATTTTTTCCAACTTCATGGAAAATTCTTATCTCTTTTCCAAGCTGCACTTGTGAACTTAATAAATTAGATTTTTCAAAATCCTGTTAATATGCTGCATCTCATTATTATGGCAATTTTAATAGAGACTTCAGAATTCACAAACAGTCAGCTGTTTTTATCCATACTGAATGACGAAGTCACTTCTTTTTCAGCTTGTTTTGCCAAGGATTATTATTATCATTGATTGATTTGATTGATTTTAGTTTCGGCCTATTCATTTACAATCATATGTTTGATATCTCGATTGATTTCATCATGGCAAGGCAATACATTTATGGCAAAAGCACTGGGTGATGTAGTGTCTAAGAAAGATAAGAGACTAAATTATTTGTTATATTTAATAAAAAATCCATAAGACCCATCACCCATCAACCAAACTAGCTGTCAGAGGAACTGCAACCTGCAACTAACACCCAGATCCAGAACCAGTCCTCTGCTTACCAGAGCAGCAAAGGCACACCAGCGAGATAAGACTGTTTTACAACCCAAAGGAATTTAGAGTGAGTTTCACTATCACTTTGAAACAAACAATTAAATCATTTTAATCCTATACATTATATATAACCATTTGAGAAATATATAAGCACAAAGCAATCCAAGCAAACATCAGATCTTCCCATCTCATGATTTTCCTGTTAATTTTGTATTAATGTAATTTGTCATTTGTATTAACTCTCGGCAAACACCTTTACATCTTAGTATTATAAGAATCTTGAACGTTTTTCCCCTATCACCCAATTAAATTTCATATGCAAACAGAAGACAAAGTATCATAAACTTTCCCTCCAAAAGTGCAATTCCTTATTGCCTCGCTCACCTCCTGCGGGTGTGACATCTTCACACCTAAAAAGATCACAAGATGCTTCTGGAAGAATTAAAAGTTTGTGAAGATGATGCTGAGCTAAAGTCTCTGAAGGACCCCCAATTCATCTTTCCAATTCCCCCCAATAGGGTCTGCAACAAACGGGGTTCTCTCTCATTAAAAATAAACAAATAAATAAATAAAAACTGAAAGAGAACATTCATTTTACATAAAAATAAATAAATAAATCCTGCACACAGTCAGTATACTGGCGAACATATCCAAAAAAATTGATTTATTCACGTTTCGGTCCCATGACCTTCATCAGGCATATTCAAATATACTATTGCCACACAATCTAATAAACAAAAAAAAATACAGCAAGTTGTCAGTTTGGTACATTTATTTTTTATTGACATAGGGAACTAGCAAAAATGACAGTCCTCTAAAACTATTAGCTGAATACATTAATAAATGTTAACTGACATTGACCATAAATAAATGCAAAAATTAATAAAACAAAATAAATGTAATGAAGGCCAGGTTTCAGTGAAATATCTTTACAATCCTCCACGACATCTTTACATCCATCATTCTATGTGTATTTTGGTTTCTCTCTGTGGATTATGAGGTTATGGGATATGACAGCAACTGTCTATGTGAAAATACTAGTGCTGTCAAACGATTAATCGCGATTAATCGCATCCAAAATAAACGTTTTTGTTTACATAATATATGTGTGTGTACTTTGTATATTTATTATGTATGTATAAATATACACACATACAGTATATATCAATATACAGTTTCAGATGACTCATTCATACATCCATATATTCATGTCTTTGTTTACAGACAAATCCAACCCGATCTCATGAAAATGCGTAGAAATAGTACGCCAAATAAAAACCAAAACTCGTGTATTGATACGCAAAAATGCACTTTGGCGTGTATATGCTACGCGATGGGTAGGTTTAGGGTTGTGGGGTAGATGCGTATCATATGTACGCGAAAACTGCGTATCATATGCACGCCAACAAATTTCGTATCATATGCACGCGAAAACTGCGTATTATATGCACGCCAAACACATGCGTATCATATGCACGCCAAAGTCCATTTTTGCGTATCAATACCACAAGTTTTCGTTTTTATTTGGCGTACTATTTATACGCATTTTCATGAGACCGGGCTGACAAATCATATAGAAGAGTGAAATCGCACCCTAAATTCTCTGTCCTTACTTGCTTGCACTCGAGATGGGCAACATGTGAGCGCCACTGACACGTCTTCACTCGTATTGGTTGTCACTCCTTTATTTACATTGCTAATATTAAAATTCCTTTCAGATGTGTCCTATTGAAGTATTGAAGTTCAGCAGAGACACAGTTTGGGTCGAGGGGATCCCACGCCAGTATGCGGTATATTTCACCCCCACCCCAGCAGAGGTCTGTGCATGCCACTGTGAATTACGGATTTATATAGATAAAAAACAATCAGAAACAAGCAGGCACTGATAACTTTATTATCACTATAAGTGAACCTCAAAGAATTTAATTAAAATAATGAATAAAATTAAGTCATGCCCTATTAAGGTTATGAAGGCCAAAATGGGCAATATGTGAGCCCTTCAAGTGTTTAAAGGTAAAAGTGATAAAAGTGATTTTGTGACTCGGCATAAACCCAAGTAATTATTGAAAACTCTAACGATACAGATCATAAATTCAGTATTTCTGTCACTTATTTGCATACTTAGTGGAGATGAGGTGAGAAGTATCCTCATTTGAACATGTTCTGGCTGATTACACTTACATGTTCTGTTACAAAACTGATAAAAAGAAGAAAAAAAAATAAGACCGGTTACAATTTGAAAGTTAAAATTTACAGAGATTTTAATTAAGGAAATTAAGTACCTGTTAAGAGTGTGTTGACTGTCTGTGCAGCTGGATGGTTAAGCTGCAGAAAAATCAATAATAAGGATTTTTTTGACCGTTACAGAAAAAAAATGAAACTGAGCTGGTGGCTTCCATCAATGATATCTGATTCAAGCCTAATAAGAGAAGTAGACATGTCCAGAGCTGAAACTGGAAACATAATGAGCTATGTTTCAGTATATCTGAGCCTGTCTGGTACAAAGGACTCTCTGATGTGTATATTAGAGTGTATCAACTGTGTATATGCATTTTAAACACTTACATTATGTTCTTTCTTCACCCATACAATGCATGCAGGTCCCTGAATAAGCATGGCTTTATCGCGTATGTAATTCAACTGCTCAGGTCATGGTATGACCCATTTCAGGGATGACCAAAATTACAATTTAAAACCAGTCAGAGCTATAAATGTACTTTCATATTTAAAGGTAAATAAATGTATATTACAACTTCAACTTCATATTACAACTACTTTATGATGAGGTCTGCAGGCTGCAACCACATACTGTATATCATCTATAGGACGGGCTGGCTCTAGTTCTTGTTGCCATCAGCCAATCAGATACTGTTTTTTGCAGCTCTCTTATTTAGTCTCTGAGTGGCATTTATGGCTCAAGTCTCTGGATCAACTTATTATTATTATGGGTGTAACTAAATAAAACTGCACATGGGTTCTCACTACGCTCGCCTTCAGTGGACTAATTCGTTATAGAATACACAACCCATTAAAATGAACCCAGCAGTTTCACGCCTCCTCTGCCTTCGTCAAGGTGACAGGCCTATAGAGGATTACGTGATTGATTTTAGTGAACTTTGTTATCAGGTGAACTTTAACGATGTTGCTCTCAAGGACACTTTCCGTTTTGGTTTGGACAATAGCATTTCACAATTAATGCCACGCAATACCCCACACTGGTCACTTGAACAGTACGT
>NW_015549682.1:240527-256209 GCF_001515605.1 Sinocyclocheilus anshuiensis | reverse complement strand
AGAGGTCATGCCACACTCTGCTGCCCTTCCTGTAATGGCGGTCGCCATTTTGAGCGTGTGGGCTGCACACTGCGCTCCAGAGTCCTCTTCTGTCCACGAGTCTGCCTCAGAGGCCTCTCCTGTCTATGAATCTGCCTCAGAGGCTTCTCCTATCCACGAATCTGCTCCTGAGGTCTTTCCTATCCATGAGTCTGCTCCAAAGGCCTCTCCTGTCCATGAATCCAATCCAGAACCTCCAGAGGTGGCGGCATCCGCTGCAGAACCTCCTGAGGTGGTGGAGTCCACTTCCGAACTCACAGACTGTCTTGTCACGGCCATGGAGGCCATTCACGAACTCACTGCCTGCCCTGTCACGGCCATGGAGGCCATTCATGAACTCGCTGTCTCATCACTTGTAAATAAAACTGCACATGGGTTCTCACTACGCTCGCCTTCAGTGGACTAATTCGTTACACAAATAAACCCTGATAGGGTGATCAGGACCCCAAAGCAGTCACCCTTAAGGGGTTTATTTTGCAAGAACAACCATATTACACGGTTTATTGCATGACTACTTGCCACATAAGTAAATAATTTGGCAAGAAATATTGAATTTAATTATTTTATTCGCTTTTTAAAGACAAAGCTTCCGTGAGGAAAAGCAGTTCCTAACAAGCATCTTTGACCCTAGACAAACGAACGAATTCAAGAAATAAACGCCAGTCTCAAATCCCCAGATGAGCAGTCAATACACAGCATTGCTATTGTTGAAAGTCATAATCAGGATTGTGGGAATAATTCCTCAGACCCAGGGGTGCAACTACACATTTGCTGAGGGGTATGCAAGATCAGAGCTGGCGCCTCAATTTTCCTTGATCTTTAGACAAATAAGAGTGACATCTTTTGACAAAAAAATTAGTTTAAATGTACACAAGAATTAAATCTATAAAATACGCTGCATTCATTGAACTACATTCATCCAAAATAAAGGATGCACAGTATCACGTAAACAAAGTGTTTAAAAATTGTACAGGATTTAAGTCAATCTGGAAATATTAACCTGTATGAAGTAAAATAAGCTAATATTCCTGTAAAAACGAACTAGCATCAATCAAGCTATTATATGCTTTTGACAAATAAGAGATCATTGTACTATAAAAATGCCCTGTAAGTTACAGAGTTTAAGCTCCTCATTCCTCACTGCAAAAATAGCTTTGCTTAAACAAGGTTCAACAGCCTGTTTGGAATGTGTGAGTATGTGATGTCACAAGGAGCTAAAACACATTTGCATATGACTGTCACTTTAAAAAGACAGATGCTTGCTTTTATATCATTACTGTACATGCTTAGCCCCATTCGCTGGCTATGTCAGTCATAAACAGCCGAGGAGGAGAGAAGAGCAGATACTGAAGTCTTAAGGCCAATTCTTCCTGTACTGACAGACACAGACAACAACTGAGCATTTCGTTCAAAGAGCTAGATACAAAATAAAAAAATTGTCATTTTTTACAAAATCATGACTGTTTCTGGTGAAACAACTACACCTAAAACAACTACACATGACTCCTTTTAAGTCATAATATCTTCTGTGGCTGTTCATTTCTTCACCCGCTCTGGACGCATTTGCTTTCTTATCTCTGTGCTACAGTAAACTGATAAGATATTTCACAAAATATATAAATGTTAAATCTGCAATACTCTAACCTGCAATTTTTAGTCATAAAGTCCTGTGTGAGCCATTCCTACCTGTTCTCGTTTTGTCATTTTCTATCATCTCTTCATTGTTCTCTCTATATTTTCATGGCTGAGTAAATTTAATTGACTATTACAATGTTAACTTTAAGTATGAAACTACTTGCATATACTGCATACTATGAAACAGTGGTTAAAAACTCCCAAAAATATATATTTTATAAGTGCTTTAAATTAATAAACTGTTAAAAACGTAAACATTAATTTTTTGTGAACAGCCACGTACAAAGCAATACAACCGTTTTATCTGCTAAATGATAAATTAGTTAAATTTTTATCTGCACAATTAATTTCAATAGAAACAGAAGCAGAAAAATAGTCTGCTCCAAATGACTGGTTCTAAGCAACTCTCTCCATCACAAGCAAGTCATTTGTAATGCATTGTTTTTCATTTCTTCCACTCTTTTTTTCTGTGCTTCCTTCCTCTGTCAATGTGACTCTGTCTGTGACTGACTTTAGAGTAGCTAATGTGTGCGGTTGATATGTAATTTTGTAATTACACATTTAATTTTTTACACTCCTCTAATGAATAAGCTTTTGATTATTTAACATTTTATTAAAGATGATTTTCAAAGAATGATTTTGGCACAATTCCACTACATATCCCATTTTTGCACCCCATGCATCATAACCCATGTTTCACAGGCCCACAGCCAGACACAGCATTGTAAATTAATGAAAAGTACTGGTTCACAGAATAGATTTGACAGCATGTGAAACACTATCCTGTAATTTATTTATCATAATGAATAATCTAACCCTTTACCTGTTTTCAACCACTGAATTTTGCATTTCACGAGAACACGAGATGTGGCTTTGCCGTATAAACAGCGTGCTGAATAGAGGTGTAAAATCTTGTTTTAGATATGAAGAGAGTGGAGACTGACAGGAGAATAATGCCTGACTATTCTCATTCACAACAGCTCCACAAATCGGACGTTTTCATCACTGCATTGACAATACAAAACTTCTTTTTGGAAGTCTGAATGTATCAACAGCACCTTGGGAGTGTTAATTATTATTAAATTTAGCCTAGCTCTCGTTGACTTTTTTGTTTTCTGGCATGCGCCAAAATGCCCCTTTTTAGCTTTTAAACTACTAAAATAAATTCCAGGACTTATAAAATCAGGAGGGTTTTAAAGGGGTCATATGATGCGATTTCAATTTTTCCTTTCTCTTTGGAGCGTTACAAGCTCTTGGTGCATAAAGAAGATCTGTAAAGTTGCAAAGACTAAAGTCTCAAATCCAAAGAGATATTCTTTATAAAAGTTAAGAGTCAGCCACGCCTACCTAAAACGGCTCGTTCTAACACGCCCCCACATGTCTACGTCACGATGTGGGAAGATTTGCATAACGCCGCCCAAATGTTCACGCAAAGAAAGAAGGCGTAACTTTTATTCTCGCTGTAGTATTGTTGTTGTCGCCGCCGCCATGTCGTGAAGACGCTGTGTGTTTCGTTGTGAAAGCGAAACTACTTTGTAAGTACGTTTTTATATTAAATATTATACTAGTAAATATAAGTATATTACGTTATTTTATATATTTTATATTTTATATTAAAGCGAGTTTTTTGGGCAGTGTAGAGTAGGGCTTGTTGTTTGTCATTTCTCCGATCACAAATGCAGACATGGTTTTATGTTTACGCGGCGCAATGCAACGCAACGCGTAAAAAGACAGTATAAGTCATTATAATCCATAATTATGTCCCCACTGGATGCAACGAATGCCTCGTTTATAATGGGTTTTCATGTTTTTGTCTCGTCGCTCCGGCCGGACAGGGCATCATTAGTATCAGTATGGTAGGGCGTAACATTTCCGTCACACGCTTGAGGTATTCGGCCAATCACAACGCACTGGATAGCTGGCCAATCACAGCACACCTCGCTTTTTCAGACCGATGAGCTTTGTAAAAATCGACGCGTTTCAGAAAGGCGGGGCATAGAGGAGAAACAATAATGTACAGTATGTGGAAAATAATGTGTTTTTTCAACCTTAAACCGCATAAACACATTTCATTACACCAAATACACAAAATAATGTTCTTTTTAGCAACATCATATGACCCCTTTAAAACAAAGGGCTTGATTCTCCATTTGGGAGGCAGTTTCCTTTCAGCTAAAGCATTTACAATGATCTGTTTTTTTACCTTCATAATACCCACACAAGACAATAAATCAGGCAACAAGGCTTAATTTAGGGAATTACATTTTTCGTCAATTTGTCACCGAAGTTAAAGAGTGATTCCTCCAGGTGCTGTCAAACTGAGTAGAAGTGATAACCAGATGATGTGTTATACACTCTTAAAAAAAATTTGCTTCACGATGCCATAGAAGAACCTTTTTGTCTAAATGGTTCCATAAAGGACCTTTACCATCCAAAGAACCATTCTGTTTCACAAAAGGTTCTTTGTGGCAAAAGAAGGTTCTTCAGATTATAAAAAGTTAAGAAAGAGATGGTTCTTTAAAGAACCTTTGACTGAATGGTTCTTTGTGGAACCAAAAATAGTTGTTCTATGGCATCGCTGTGAATTAACCTTTTAAAACACCTTTATTTTTAAGAGTGTAAGATTCACTTCAAATAACCTTAAAGACAACAAAAAGGAGTGATACTTTTAAAGTCATTGCTATGAGGCTTTATATAACTCATGATCAACTTCATGATCAGTTAATTGCTCTGAGACCCTTTTTTTAACGTCGGTGTTGGCACATATGTTGGGAGAATCAAATGCTCACTCCTCCACAGTGACTGTTCTCTGTGACTCTTAAGAAGACTCTTCACAATAGATGCTTTCACATCTCCTCACTATTTTCTATTTGCACTTGGTAAAAAACTCCAGCCCGTCCTTTCTTTCATTTATGCTATGAGAAGAGTTTAAATTAGTGACAAGGAATGTATTGTCATGAACAGGTTTTTACTGACCTCAATAAATCATGTTCTCAAAACATATCCAAACCTTCACTGTGGTATTTAAAAAAAAAGAGAGAGAGAGTGAGAGAGAGAGAGAGAGAGAGAGATAAAGGAGTCAATGTTTACCTACAGGAGCAAATAAATGGCATAAAGAAACACTTCTTCCAAAAAAAAATATATATATACAGTATATATATGGGGGAGTACAGAGAGTCTTGTAATGCATTTTGCAAAAATTAACCTGACTAAACATTACTCTATAACTATCCTCAGTCTCCCTATCAAACTGAGTACAACATAGCAAGAGTATGCATTGATTTATGGTTAATAGATGTGGTTGAGCACAACATCTAAAAATAATTCAGGGGGCCAGCAACCAGTCTGCTGGTGGCACAGAAATCTTCATTAATTCAATATAAATATAGTGCGCTGTGCTCACATTTACTTGTGCATTGAATTACAAATAAAAAAAAAACATATCAGCTTGCGCCTTATATTATGAATATATATATATTTTAGAATATTTGCAGAATATATTTTAGAACATGCATTTGAGAGACATTCTGAAATGTAATGCATACATACATGCATGCACAGTTTGCACATTTTTGGTAATTTCATTACTTAACTGAAGACAGAACTACGTTGTATGCTCATAGTTTCTTCTGCGCTTATTTATGATGAAGCGATCAGAGCTTGCGCAGCCTATTCGCGAACAGTTGAAGAGTGTGTGCCGTGAGCACAGTAAGAGGGTTGACAGGACAGGAAAGTTTGTTTTACTGACAGCCTAACAACATCTCATCAGACTGCACTGTTGTTCTACTGAAGCTTATTTGGCTGCTGTACCTTTTTCGCGCTCTGTTGTCTTGCGCCTGGCGCTGAGGCGAAGTTGAAGTACGCGTCTGAAAAGTCTCCCGTTCGATGTGGATTCAAAGAAATACGCCGGTTCTGCGTCTTAATAAATGCATTTCTTGTCAAGGAAAAGGGGACAAAAACTGCAGTTTTGAGTGGGGTGACCAAACGGTGGCCAAGCTTAGGTCAGTGGTGGCCACCCCCTGGCTCCGCCCTTGTATGTAATGTAACTTAATAAAATTGTCTTATTCATTTGGAAATTGGGTAGTTGATTTCTAGTTCACGGCAATCTTTGCATAGGATTGGATAAAGAGAAAAAAATTAATTAATTAAGTGTTGTTTTATGTGTTTTTGGACCTGTTGGGGATAGACCTGCTAGTGTTTAACGCTAACATTTAAAAGAGTATCTGTTATGTTACATTTTTGTGGTTACTGCTGTGCTGAAGATTAGACTACATGGAGGAAAACACATTGACTCACATTGATTTTTTTTTCAACTAAATCAATTTGTTTTTGCTACAAAATATTAGGTTCCTCTAGCTCAGTGCAGTTTGTAAGCTGAACATAATGTCATTGTCATGAATCAAAATGATTGATGCAAACAGCTGTGTTTTTTTGCTGAGCCAACACATTATTTTTTTAGAGTGCAGATCACAAAGACTGTACAAGTTTGTCAGCATAATTCAGGTTTGATGCTGCAAAAGCGATGCTAACTCTGCTCCAGAGTAGAAAGTCAGCAGCGCATTTTACACACCACGTCTCAGCACAAGATTTCTCTACCGGACAAAGGAGAGTGGAGGTTAATGACCCACTTATTACCTGAGGTCACCAACAGAGGTCACCCAATAATTATTAATTGAACAGAAACAACAGTCATGGTGAAATACATAACATTAACACTTTTAACTGTGTTCCCTGCAAAAAACAAACATCACCCACATCTGGGATGGCCTGAGAATGAGTAAATTAACAGCAAATTTTAATTTCTGGGTGAACTATCCCTTTAAATGATCCGATATTGCTACATGCTCTGAGCAGTACCCTTTACAGCAGGAAGGTTATTTTTTGTGTACAGAAAATAGCATTGCTTAGAATTGATGGACAGCTACATTTGATGTAATCCCTATAACATTGTCACTATATTCTTTATGGTGAAATTTTGGTAACCACGACTGCCAATCTTATCATATTTTTTAACAGAAGGTTTTTAAAATTTATTGCTACACACATGTCGAATGAGTAGAATGTTGTAGCGTGCTTATGAGTGTTGTTTATGGCAGACTTTTGCTTGAAGTGTTGAAGCATGCATTACAATCTGTTGCAACCACTTTCATTACCATATTTTATCCAAACATGTCGACTCGCATGAGTTTAACCCATGTGGCTCTGGGCGCATCTCCAGGGGAGAAACGAGGACGAAAAGTCCTCACAGATTTGTTTATTTATTTTGTATAAATAAAATGCAAATTCATGTCCCAGTTGAACAGTTCCTGGTTCAATAAACATTGCTTACACTGTCCAAAACAAACAAAAAAATTGCAATTCTATTGTGTATTTTATATTAACAATAATTAATGTGATTAATTGATAATCTATAATAATGATTTTTTTTTTTACATTTATTCCAAAATAATAACTCAAGGCAGTAACAATTTAAACAATATATTTTATTTATGAACTGATGCTCAGCTGTTCTTTTTAAATGTCAACTTATTTTTGGATCATCAGTCACTAAAACTCAGTAAACTCTGGTCATAGACACGGAGATGTACCTTTAATTTCATCAAGCTGATTGCTCTCTAAAAAAAAAAAACACAAATCATGTTTTCAGGCCATTTAAAGTTTTATGTTGACTTGACAAAGATGTCATATCTAAGGGATATTGGGATTTATGTTGTATGTTTTGATTCTTATCACCTGCCATATCTGTTTGGATTAGCTTCGCTTGTATTTCAAATAAACTGTTGCACATAGATCCTTGCCTTCCTCATGCATTACAAGTGCGATGGAGGTACTGCCTCCTCTCACCTGATTTTCCCTCATTCATTCTTAATCAAAGCCCACCAAATCCACCGCATGCTTTTTGGGATCTGTTAAAGCTCAATGGGCTCAGGGGAGGCAAGAGAGACACTGCCTCCCGCTGTAACTCTCCCCGCTGGTTTTCACTGTTGGACTGTGCTACTTTCGAAAAATGATTGATTTATACACTTTTTAACGTCATATTTTGTAATGTTTTGATTGTTTCTTTACTATTTTTTCATAAAGTTTTTTGAGAAGGCACTGCCTCCCTTAATTGCCTCCTCAGAGGAAACACCCCTGCCCCAGGATTAAAATACAAATACACAAACACAGATAACAGGAATATGTTTTTCCTCTAATCTGAATATCAAAATGGCTGCAGGTTCTCTATGCAAACTCTAGTCAGCACACAGGAAAGACAAAAAATTCTAACAATCAATGGGTATCCTCTTTAGCAATGAGGGGAATGCTAAAAGGAGCCGAGTACTCAGGAACATGACAAATAATGAAACTGAATTAGCAATGTCAGATTTTATTCTTTTTGGAAGGGCTGCCGAGTACCTTAAAGGCTGCTCAGTTTCTTAATGACACACCAGGGATTGTATTCTGCAGGAAATCAAGGACCTGGTGCCACGGTGAAGAACACAGGCATAGATGAACATTTTGGAATAACGAATGTGCCATTAACCAGCACAAATGGGGAGGACATCTTTAAAAGATGCATAAACCTCTATAGCAACATCTTCCACTGCCATTAATATTTATTAAGCAAACTGGAAAGTAGCGGTTCATAACAGCTTACCTGAGTCTGGAGTTAAGCACAATCTATTCATTACTTTGAGTGCTACCAGTATCCAGTAAATAGTGGATCAACACAGAAAGCTTGCAGTAACACCACACACACACACACACACAGGGAGAATTTAAACCTATAGCTAGTTGCTTGTGATGGACATATTGATTAAATGTTTTGTGATGCTGCACTTCCATAAATCTCATTAGCAATGTACTTACAACTTAAAACCTTCTTTCAACAAAATCGGCATCGAAAATGACAAGAGAAATAACACTAGAGCTTTCTATATTAAAATCCATCCACTTTGTGTGTTGAAGGTAGAAGTTTCAACTGTATTAAACCTAAAGCCATGTTATGGGAATGTTAATGATACATACAGTGGTCAAAAGAAAGGTAGATGTGTAGTTCATAATTGAAAATTATATCATTATTTATTCACCCTCATCCCCTTCATGTTTATGTTACTTTTTCTGTAGAATTCAATAACTAATGCTGGACAAATTAACATTTTAACCACTACTTTAACATGAACCACTTACATAATAAGTAAAAGCAGACTTATGATTGGTTAAGCTGTGAGTACATTTTATCAGTCCCCTTACACAGCTATTTACTATTTACGTTTTAAATGCAGTTTTCAGACCCTTACTCCTCTGGCTAATTTTCACTCAAACAGCCCATTCTGAAAAACCTCACGGAATACATTTATTATTGCATAGGTGTCAGTAAAAGTTAATCTAACATCAGCCAGTGCAAGATAAACAAAAAAATCAAGTGTATTTGATTTCTTATTTGTTATCGGCAGCACACCTGCAAAAAGCAAGTAACCATGTTCTGGTAGGCTGAAACAATTCTATGTAAATAGCAGAAGTTGTGTTAAAAAATTATTTTTTGGAGATAATAGGTTCTTTGTGCAAGACAAATTATCAGAATAGTTTGCAATGGGTTGCATTGTAAAAAAATATAATATAAACTGACAAAAATAATACTATAAACGTAATAAAATACATGGATACAAGTCGCACTGTAAAGGGCCAATACTTACTACAGGACACGATAAAGAAATAATTCAACCAAAAGTTTAAATTAAAGACAAGACGTCCCACTTCGGTGTGCATCAAATTAAATTGACGAAAGTGATTTTATATACACAGAAAGCATATTAAAGGCAAGTAAAGTGTCTACTTTAATGTTTCAAATAACATTTGTGAAATAAAATGTCAAAAAATTGCTGAAATAATGTTCCATCTTCATTCAGCATAACAGATAAACAGGTATTTATGTAAAAATGAAATAAACTTATTTTGACGTACTTATTAAAATATACAAAAGAAAAGGTGATCATACTAAATTTGGTTGTATTTTAATAACTATGAATAATAATAATTATTATTATTATTATTATTATTATTATTATTATTATTATTATTATTATTATTATTATATAAGAAGAAGAATTAATAATAATTAAGAAAGAATTAACTTATTGCTGACAAACAGATAAATCCAGTGGTTTGAAGGATAGTGGCAAAGATTGGTAAAGATTTAAAATGACAATTAATTCGTTTTTTGGGGGCTGAACTGTGATCCATAACTACGTATGAATGCAGTTCCCCTCATACAGGTCTCAAAGCAGAATAACTACAAGTCACATTAACTATGAAGATACTAATATTAATATCAAAGTGTTGAAACATTTTGCTTCATTTTACTATTTATTAAGTGGCTTAGGTGTCCATGTTCTTTCAGCAAGATGGTTTCGAAGACTAATAATTGAGAAGATACTTAAAGGTTGGCGGACTGCTGTGCTGGAAATGAACCTTAATGGAAGGGAAAATCTAACCCGGAGATGAAAAAGCTGTATAAATATAGCCGTCGTTATCAGCTCAATCTATTTTTACATTTTCTTCTCACCACCAGCTCTATCATAGGACTGTAGTAATTCTGTCAAAGCCCGAGAGCTTAAGCCACCTCAAATTGTGCCTGATCCACATTCAAACCTGTAAAAAAGAATGAGAGGTGTAGATTTTGTATAAACAAAATTTTTATTAGTGGGCTAGTGGTACAAGCTTCTATCACATGTGAGCATGCTGTAGAGATGCAAGTGTAAGTCCCATTGAAAATGCACTATTATTTAATGCAGAGTTAGTCATTTAACAGATTTAGATTCACAGGTTAGTGCAGCGATTTAAATGCAGTTATTGACAGTTGAGTTACTGATGCGTCAAAGTCAAGCTAAACGTGTCATTTCTTAAAAATAAAGGTGCTTCAAAAGGTTCTTCAAGCGATGCCATAGAAGAACCATTTTTGGTTCCACAAAGAACCATTCAGTCAAAGGTTCTTTAAAGAACCATCTCTTTCTTACCTCGTGAAGCACCTTTATTTTTAAGAGTGTATGCTGTAGCACTCATTAGGTAATGGAGCAAAGTCACGGAAAGTCATCAATCATGCCCTAATGTGTACGTGGGCATCCCTTGTCATGCTGAAACAGCTTGAGCTGTCTACACTAGATTTGTCAAGTCAAATCACGTCACCTTCATTTCTATAGCGCTTCATACAATACAGATTGTGGCAGCTTCACCGTGATAAACTGGAAAACAGCAGAATCAATTATGGAAACTCAACTATGGAGACAATTTAAATTCTGCTGTAAAGAAGATGTAAAAGACAACAGTGTCATATATAGCTCAAGTCAGTGTTGGTTCAGTTCAAAGAGGACTGCACAATAAATCATATTACATTCACAATCACAATTTCTGCTTCTCTCGATTTATTAAGCATAACCATCTACGATATTTGCCTGCAGGTTATTTATCCTGAAAAGGCTTTATTTAAATTTGGCATTTGCGTTGTCTTGCATTAGTAACAAGCCTCCACAAGCCTTCATGGCTGCGGGTTGCCAGATGTCAAGAGTTGAAATCCTGCAGTCTGAGCTTTTTCTTTTAAATTGATACATTTTCTGCTCAGTTGTTTACTTAATCATCTCAATCTGGCAATCATGCGCATGCGCTCTCGCTACATTACGGAAAAAGGCAAACATGTCAGTTGAAGTTTAGCGATCTCTAATGTGACTTTCTGCTCAGATAACACAGCCAGTCTGTTTTCTTTCATAAGGTTGTTTGCACTGTTTGCTGTGACTAAATTTGCAAGCAAATCATGCAAGTTGACGTTCTCGATCTGTGCTTATATGAAATTGCAATAATTTTGCTAAAATGTTTTTTTTTTTTTTTTTAAGTAAAATGACAATAATCATGATTAGATTTTCTGAGGAAAATAATAGTGATCAACCATTTAACCATTAACATCCAGCCCTAAGTAGCAGAAGTGAAGTTCATAAATTCTTATACAAGTTCAGTTCAGTTCTACACAAGGCAGCAATGTTGTTCAGTATTCAGCAAGAGTCAGTACAATGTTGATTCAATGATGCAATAAAAAGACAAAAGACAAACTCTCCTTAAGACAATAGTGCCATTATCCAGCTTAATTCAGTTCAGGATTTGTTCTCATCTGGTGGTGTTAGTGCAGTCATATTGATACATTTCTGAAAGCATTCATGTCAAAACAAACATTCCATATCCATTTGTGCTGTTGTCGGAAATGGCAAAGTACAAAAGTTTTGACACCAAACTCTCACATCCAGACAGGGTGTTAAACCCAGCAAATGCTAAACTGATATAAAACCCATTCGCTGATGCAACCGTGCCTTTTTTAACTTCCTTATATGCAGGTTTGAGCTGTTTTGTCAAACTGTAGCTATTTTAACGGGATTCGTACTGGAGCGCTTCAACTCTCAAGCACAACGCCATACTGCGTGAGCTACCGAGCAAACCTACTGAACATGAAAACCCATGCATCTGAAGCTGGATATGTGACGCTAACCTTCAGAGGTATCAGTGTTTTCAAACGTTGCAGCATGTTAAAATTGTTCTGAATTAATAACATAATATTTCTCAAGTAATTGTGTGAAAACTAGGCTTTATTAAGCAAAAATGTGGACCTGCAAATCATACTTTGTGTGAAAAAAAATAAAAGTTGTCTGAGTTTTATTGCCTCTAGTGTTCATTTCAACTGGAAACTGCAGCGATTCGTACGTATAGGTACGTTTTTGCTCCAGAAATGTAAATTCACTGACAATCTTCACCAAAGCCGAATCTCTGAAATCTCATTTGTCCTGACACTCCATGCCAGGTTTAATGTCACTGGCACTAAAGACTCTTGGCACTTGTGTGTGATGCAGTCTAACACAATATGCCAGTTTGAACATGTGGAGAGACGATTTGCCGTGAAACATCACTGTCATATGGAAAAGAACTGTAAATAGATTGTTTAAAATTTCTCTTTTTGTACTCCACAGAATAAAAATAGAAACATACAGGTTTGGAACATGACAGTGAGAATATAAAGGAATAATAAATAACTCAAAAATCCAACTTGAATTTATTTGTTGCAGCTGCTAAGGAGATTGTTATATACCTCTAAGGAGGTGCTAATTAAATTAGACTTCCACTGAGGTGATGTGAGCGCAGCAGGGGTGTAATTATGTTGAGAAGAAACCAGAGACTTAGCCTAGAGAAACAATCAAACCAGAGGGGCTTAAGCTTCTGAAAGAGTGAAATATTTCATAGTTTTTATCAGCTGACTGAACTTTGACATAAATGAAAAGGTTTTGAAGCTTCAGCTCTGAATGGACCATTTTACGTTATCATTAAATGTGAGGATTTACCAACAACACAAGACAACAGAGGATAAGTCATCATTTTAAAATCTTGGCAGTCTTTCCTCAAATGCAGGCATCACAAAACAATTCTTCTGTTTATTCATTCTGAAAGACTGCTCAGATGCCTTGAAATGAAAGCTGAAAACCGAAGTTAGCCTTTAAAAATGATTGCTGTCAACTTAGATAATAAAAAGAAAATTGAAGATTAATATTTAATTAAGTTTGGGCTTCTATATTACTTTTATCAAAATCACCAATTGTAAATGAAATGATTATTGATCATTGGATGCACTCCTGGGCCCTGTATTCACAAAATATTTTATCTTACTAAGAGTTCTCATAAATAGCAGTAAAAGTTTTTAGCTAAGAGTTTTCTCTAAAAGCCTATTCACAAAGTTGCGGCTGATAAGGGAGGAGTCTCTGTCAGAGATTCATTCAAGAATTGTAGAGCGCGATATTATGTTGCCATATTCAAATAAAGGTTTAAAAATAAAAATGTTAATTGCTAAATTGCCACATTCAAATAAAGATTTTAAAATGCAGGCTAAGTGTCACTAATTAAACAATATAATATGTTCAGCTAATTGTCAGCCTGTATGCTTCTCGTAAAAAAATTAGTTAATATGCATATAAACAACCTTTTAATTAACACAGTAGAATAATCATGACTGATAGTAAGACATGCAAACAAAAAAGTAAACCAAACTGGATGCAAGAACAGCTGTTTCTTCTTGCCCAACTGGTTAATGAAAACAAGCATATAATCAAAGGAAAACTTGAAGTTGGGATAACTTCCAAAACCAAAGGCGATACCTTTTTAAAAGCACATTATCATGAAATGTTTCTAAAATGTTTACGTTACGAGGTAGATTGCCGGCAACAGCCATTTTAGGATAGTTTGTGGCTTGGTCTTAGTGACTTAAGGAGGGCGTACATGGTGCGATTCTGAAGGTCGGAACGTCGTGAGCTCTAGCCGCCACCATGCGAGCATCTGCGATTTTCTCCCGAGAGAAAAAAACCGCCTGCGAGCTCGTACGACAGCAAAAATCGCACCGTGTACACCCGCCTTTAGGAGTCCTCTTCACTACTCCCAATGTTTCACAGATTTAGGAGCTAGTTTTAGTTTTAAAACTCTTTGTGAAATACTCTTAGAGCAAAAATTTAGGAGTCCTGACACGCCCATTATTTTTAAGATTTTCTTAAAAAACTTACAACTTTTCTTTAAAGTAGTTATGAGCTACTTTTAGCCTTAAGTTGTTTTGTGAATATGGGCCCTGGCTTAAACTGGATGAGTATAACTAAAGAAAATACAGTAAAGAGAATAAGTGTCACGCCCCTGGACTTTCTATGTGTGTTTTCCTCCCCATGTGCTCCCCGTGACCCAGTTTCTCCCTTGTGTGATTGTATGATTTGGTTCAGGTGTGTCTCGTTTATTACCCCTCGTTAAGTCTTGTATTTAAAGTGTTGTCCGTTCCTTTGTCCGGTGTCGTCTATACTATGTGCTCTGTGTGTGTTCCTGTCTGCCCTGTATTATCCCTATTTGGGTTATTAAAGACTGTTATCCTGAATCTCCTTCATCTCCGCGTCTTTCGCTCCTGCACAGCAGTCACTCCTGACAATAAGAGGTTTGATTTGTATATACCGAGTACTAAAAAGCAGCAACAGGGAATAAACCTTTTATTGCAAACAAGTTTAGTTTGTTGTTACAACTCTGGTTCTGTTCTCTATTTCCTCAATCACTGGAATAATATGGCTTACAGATTACTTATGAATTACATAGATGGTGCTCATGTTGGCATTGAATGAGCAAACTGCTTTACAGTTGTTTATATCTTAGTAGTCACTGTTATTTTAATCCTGTTACTCAGATGCAGATCCATAAAATAAAGTGAGATGAATTGCATGTTTACACACTGATTAAGGGGATGTCTAATGCTAAAAAAAAAAAAAAAAACGAGTTGGACGTATGACATGAGTAAACTTTTGTATAAGTTTCTGAAAGTTTTTTTCGAGTATGGCCCCGTACGGAAGTCGTAAGCAGCGCTGCACAGGACTCGCTCGAGAGGGACTTGTCATGTTGTTTTTGACCACAAAAATCAACAATGTCACCAAAGAAGTATGTTTTTGGTTGTGAGGGAGATATAACCTTGTTCACCTTCCCAAAGAACCCAGCATTAAGGGAACAGTGGATGCAAGTGTGTTTGTTTGTTCCCGGCATTTCTGTGACGAATGTTTTATAAACAAATGAAACTAAATTTAAGTCAAAAAAGTTTTAGTTCCTGTTTTATTTATGTCGACATTACAGCTTGCAGACGATCGCTATGCAAAAGCTGCATGTTCTCATGACTCTTTAGCTCCCCCCATGGCGGAGAGAAGCGTAAATCTGTTTCTTTCTTTTATAAATCTTAAAATTACTAATAACATTAACATTTAACATACTAATACTAATAATGGACTAATTTCATTGTTTTGTGCTAATTACACTGTGTTGTGCTAATTTCGTTGTGTTGTGACTTGTTCCCGTTGTGTTGCAAGTCGCGGCTTGTTTCCGTCGTGTTGTGCTAATTTCGTTGTGTTGCGGCTTGTTTCCGTTGTGTTGTGTTAATTTTGTTGTGTTGTGACTTGTTCCCGTTGTGTTGCGAGTCGAGGCTTGTTTGCAT
>NW_015549682.1:231371-240250 GCF_001515605.1 Sinocyclocheilus anshuiensis | reverse complement strand
TGCGTTGTGCTAATTTCATTGTGTTGTGACTTGTTTCTGTTGTGTTCTGCTAATTTTGTTGTGTTGTGGCTTGTTTCCATTGTGTATTTCATATTTCGGAGATATGAAGGATGCAATACTACTCTATAGGTACTCAAGATTAATATGAGATTCACAAAAACTGTATCTGTTATGTCCCCTATAAGTAGTGATACATATACAGTATTTTGGGAAAGCTAGTCACATTCAAGTCACATTTTTTATGTAGAGCTTTACACATTACAGACTGTTTCAAAGCATTACCAGTGTCAACACAGCAACATTCATCAATTATAAACCGACTCAAGTTTTAACTATAAAGCAGCTCTACAGAAGACAAGAGTGTAATTCAGCTCAATTCAGTTCAAGTGTTTGCATTCTTATCCAAATAGCTACTCTTCATTTTACCCTCCCAAACTGCAATTTACAGTAGTTAAGCCACAAACAGGCCACGTTTCCAAAGGCAGGCAAGTAAACTATGTGACACTAACTGAAAGTGGCCAACCATGTCGAAGCCATCTAACAGAGCAATAACTTGTGCAGGTTAACAGGTTAAATATTAAATATCATTAGAGCTAGGTGTCAATGTACATTTGATAACAACAGAGCCCAAACCATGCAGTTCAGTAGCTATTTGTTTAACAGATGAATGAGGAGGCAAAAGACATTCAATTCAAAATCAGTCCATTTGAAACAGGTGTGTGGAGGGCTTAAAGAGTGCTGGAGGAGTATGGCAAATGTGAGACGTATTTAAATAAAAGTTTAGTATTAACTAGACCTGTACATCATCTTACATTTCATATAATTGACTGTTCACAAATATGATGCAGGGCAGCAACTCCATAAATGCAGTTATGCCCTAAAATGCAAGATATTGGTGCAAAAAAATGCCCCGTATGTGTTTTTGTCTCATTTACATCATATGATAAGTGATATCACACGAGCAGGGAGAGCAGTATTACACGAGTACTGTTTTTGTCCCTAATATCATGAGTTTAAATGTGATTTTATAGGTACAACAGTTCAGTAAATAAGAAGTTGATGTTGTGTTTTATTTTAAACACAATATTATGTGTTTTTGCTCAATTTTGCAGAGAACATATTACCTTTAAAGCCACGGCAGAATTGTTTCGCATCTCCGGGCAACACAGCGGTGTTTAGTTTCTGAATGAATCCGCGTTTTGATCGAATACTGTGAGCCAATGATTTAAAGGCCCATTCATAAAGTGAGCCGTTTACTGAATTCTTGAATGAATCAGCTGTTTGAACGAATCATAAAGGCATTTACCGCCACCTGCTGGCAGATTTGGTTTCTTATTTAGAGTATCATTTCATTCAAAAAATAAAAATAAAAGCATTAAAGGGATAGTTCACCCAAAAAATTACTTACTGTATTTTATTATTTACTGTACAGTACATTTATGTTTATTATTATTTACAATTATTATTTACTGTACAGTACATAAAACTTTATTTTGTGGAACATAAAAGAAGGTATTTTGAAGACTGTTAGTAACAAAGCTGTTTTAGTTACCAATGACTTTCATTGTATGCACAAAAAATACTGAGATGTTTCTCAAATTATCTTCTTTTATGTTCCATAGTTTACGTTAGGCCGTTATAGCCTAAATGCTTATGTGCAGGGCCGCTGCTGGTCAAATGGGTGCCCTAAGCAGGATTGTATTGTTGTGCCCCCTCCCTCAAATATTATGGAAAAAATAAAAACACCTACTATAGGGGTCAAAATAGAACTTTAATGAAATATAAAAGTAAATAAATGAATAAATTGTATTATTTACAAATTACAAATCTAGACAGTTACCTACGGTTATGATTTTATTAATACAGTTGTCTGATTGATTTTATAGTCTCAAGCATTCAAAAATCATGCAAAAGAAAATTAAGCAGTTTTACTACGATAAAACCATGGATAATTTGTGTAAGGGTTGTGATGTCCACATGTTTTTTGTTGAAGAAATTGTGGAGGCTGTGTCATCTATATATAGCAAAAAGGTGGCCAAGAATTAAAGATTAAGTGGATATTTTAATTAAATGTTTGGTCAAACAAGCATTTGATCGTCCTGTAAGTGTAGCAGCAGCAATTACATGGCCTTCGGCTCCCTTTGCAGGCATTTGTAATAACATGTAATGTATATAAATTGTTTATTTTGTATTACATTATACATTTTAACAGTGTTATTCAATGAAACCATATAATTATTAATTAACCAATCATTATTGCCTCATTATCATTATTTTTATATAATGCATTTTTAGTCATTTGAAAGGCTATTGTTGGCTTAGGTCTGTTTTTATAACCTCAAAAAAATATCATCTTAATACTTCTTTGTAAATTATTATTTGAAGTAACAAATCCATGGTTTAAATGACTCGATGACTTAATCATTAAGACATTTACCACCACCTACTGGCAGTTTTAGTTTATTATTTAGAGCTCATTTCATTAAAGAAATTATTTCATATTTTCATAGTAATAATAATAAAATTAATAAAATAAAAATATCATCTTAATACTTCTTTGTAAATTATTATTTGAAGTAACAAATCCATGGTTATTTGCGGTTACCATGGCTACAAGAACCATGATTTGTGTTTTTATTCGTGTTAAAACCATGGCTAATTTTCGTAATGGAACATGGAAACTCAGGTAGAATATTAGATTTGTTGTTGGTGGTTAAATTATTACCGACATTAAAACACATTATTAACGTCAACAGCCAAAAAAGTTTAACAGGCTTAGGAATGTACCTGAAAGTGATGCACGGGCTTCGTTTTCACTTTTTTTTCTTCTCTCGGCGCCGGATTGCCGATGTCTTTTCACGGCATAGTTGTCCATCAATTATGATCATTTTGCATTCAGCCGCAAACAAGAGGTGCGAGCGGTCACGAGCGCGGATGCTGGAATGGCGCTTGGCGAGTCACGTATTTATTTTTATTTTAATATTTTTTTTTATTATTTATTTATTTTTTTAGCAACTGGGATGGTGCCCCCCTGGGAGTTGGTGCCCAACGCAAACTGCGTACTCTGCGTATAGGGAGCGGCGGTACTGCTTATGTGTAATTCATTTTATGTTGAATCAAATAAAATATTTCTTTTTAAAGCTACAATTTGTAATGTCTACTTGAAATTTTCTCATTTAACAAAAAAAAGCTGTAAATAATCTTTTAGGGCTTTTTTCACAGTCATATTTATTTTGCGATTAATTCGATTAATTCAGATTAAACACCAGTTAAAGTATTACTTGTAAATCGCAAAAACATTAATGTAATCAAATTAAATATAAAACCAAAGCTATTTGCCACTGCCAGGGCATTAAAGTTTTTATAGAAAATATTTTAAGTTTGTTATAGAAAAACAAGTTATGCTCAGAGTCCAGAGCCTCGATCATAACTTTATAACAGGCACCTTCCGAGTAGAGACCCGCACGATTGCACAATACAGAGTGCAGTGCAAGACAACACTTGATGGGGGTGCGGGTGCGGGCGGGTAAAGACTCGTGTGTGCGGGATGTGGGAGAATAAGGGTGTACTCACACTAGGCAATCTTAACTGTGCCCGAGCGCGTTTGACCCCCAAAGCCCGGTTCATTTGACTAGTGTGATCGCTCCGTGCCATGCTCGGGCGCGGTTCGTTTAGCCGTCCCTGGCTCGGTTGGAAGAGGTGGGCCAGAGCACGGTTCAGTTGCGCTTGGGTGCGGTACGCATGTAGTGTCGGAGCACGGAACTTCTGATACGTGCAGCATGATTGCGTGAACATTTCTTAGTGGCAAAAGTGATAGAT
This sequence comes from Sinocyclocheilus anshuiensis, assembly GCF_001515605.1. Lineage (NCBI taxonomy): Eukaryota > Metazoa > Chordata > Actinopteri > Cypriniformes > Cyprinidae > Sinocyclocheilus > Sinocyclocheilus anshuiensis. The sequence continues at coordinate 236,431 of NW_015549682.1, read as the reverse complement.
CTGTAAAGCAATATATTGTAAGAGGGTCGTGTGTTAATCGGAAACTTCCTATTTCCCACTTATGAAGTCGTGATTACGATATAGTTCACCCACCCAAAAATGACAATTGTGTCATCATTTACTCGCCCTCATGGTCCAAAAGAGTATATGTAATAATTGTATCAAACAAAATATTTGTTGATGAAGCTACTTTTTGTAATGTCTGTTTGATGCTTTACACAACAATGACTTTAAGTTATCTTTTGGGAGTAATTTCTCAGCCGCGATTAATTTGCGATTCATTAGATTAATTAATTGCCACATCATGTAATTCATTAGATTTAAAAAATGTAATCGCTTATCAGCCCTAATAAATATATATATATATATATATATATATATATATACACACAAAGCAAAGACACATTTAGGGTACGACAAGGCTAAAGGGGCACTAGGGTAAAAGGCACATTTGATTTTATTCTGCTCTAAAGCTTCAGATATCGTTAATATCTTTTAAGTTGGGATAATCATATTTATACTCATATTTAAGGAAACCATTGTATAGACAAAATATCAATCATATCATAATATGTTACTGTAAAGCCATATTAACTTATTATGGGATCCCCTTCAAAAAGGTTTTCAGAATCTTTCCTTTTTTAAATATTTTTTCAGTATTTTTAAACTGAACATTTTGAGGAAAAAAAAAATGCTTTTATTTGAGATTTGACATTTTCCAGCATACATTCAATACTTTATTCATGATCTTGGCCTTCCTAGTGCCATGCAATACTGGTTGAGCTACAGGAATGAAAAAATGATTTACTATTTGTTTGCATTTTTGACATTTTAATGGACTAATTTACAAGTATGATACAGTACATCAACATTATTATTATAGACTGGTCATTTACTAGTGATTGGTTTATCATTTGTTCATTATCAACCAAAGTGTATTGAGATATTGATACTACAACAAATTTGTAAAATAAGTGGTTCAGAATACATCAATAAATAACTAATCATTAATCATTTACTAATGATGTATGATCATTTGATGATTTGCAACAATATTTTTAGATTACTTACAGCACATTTGTGACATGTTAACATATCACTTACGAATGATCTACAAATTTATATTATCTTTAGTAACTGATTATTTCATCAATAATGAAACAATTTTAAATGACTTTTAAGTGAACTTTATTATAAAGTGTTACCCTGTGAAGCAGAGGGAAATACCAGTACTGAGTATCTGTGCCTTAAAATTGATTATTTGGAGAGACAGCACCAGACAGCTGGATGGATCTTGCCAACAGGAGGGTTTAGACACAAGTGCTACGCAAAGTGCCTTGGGCAGCAGCTCTGCACAGCAGAAGAGTTCAGTGACACCATGCTATTACGCATAACTTCGATGCAAGCTATAAATAATCCTTCGAGTTAGGTTTGTCTCATCGATTTAAGTTAAGTCTGAGAAAACAAGTATGATTTCATTGACAAACAACTCCTAGATTCACCAAATTCAATAATGTGACCGTAATTATGTAATGCATTCAGCTGGGAATTTTCTTGTGATCCATTGTACTCACTGTGATAGCACTGTTTAGTTGCATGTGCTGTCTGTGTTGTTTTAGCACTCACTACACTACAGCAATAATGTAGGTAAAGCTGCAAACACGTTATCTGCTGGTTATAACACTCTTCTCCGTCATTTGATGAATTACTGATGCCATGATCGCTATAAATGAGCATAAACTCTCTTTTTAAACAAACATCTGAGACATTAACTATGGTAAACACAAACAGTGCTGAGTCCTGACATTTGTGAATGAAACACATAATAAACCTAATTATAAACCACAGAAAGGAGGCATCATCAGGTCACTATGAGCAAACAGAGATATATTTTACTATTTAAAATACACATTCAGAGCTCAGCAGTGAAAGGCTTAAATTTGCCTTGGAGCCCTGTATTATCCTCCAATGTGAAAGTCACATCAATACACTGAACAAAGTTACACGCTGTGCAAGCTCACAGGAGGAGACCGCTAAGCACTGATTTGTGATCATAACTGCCAGCAGATAAGAGACATTTGGAAAATCCACATTTATATGCATGCAGCGATTTTATCATAAGTCATATTAATATGCAATGATAAAACCAACTGCAGCTGGAAGAGATTATACATAGATAACACTGTATCCAATACTGTATGTCTGCTCCATGTCTTTTGAACAAATGTTTCATGATCTGAACATCATGAGGTCATGATTACATAATTATGCATGACAATTACATAATCATGTATATGCACAACAATATCAGAAAGTATTCTTTTTTTTATTAACGGATGATATTTGTCTCCTACAATTTGGCATTTTTCAGTGGCATTTATTGCTGATTTATGAGGACATTATAGCATGCTGTCCATTTATGTCAAATACTCAATTCATTTTTTTTTTAAATCATTAACTATGAAATATGATCAACATCAAGTAAAACAGAAACCATATATGAGGTACAAGTTAACACACAATAATGCTCTTTAAACACATAAGAAATAATTGGGCCATCTTATGTTCGATTTTACCACTGTATTGTATACCATCGCGGTAGAATTTAATGAATGAATGTATTCACTGTTTCAAATTATAAGAAGTGTTTTCCACATATCCTGTGTTTTCAGATAACAGACGATATGATAAATATGCAAAGAGTATGCAATTATTATGGGAAATCTCTCACACACAGTGTTTCAACAAAAAAGCACAACTTTTCCATCCAACTCAATAACATGCCATGTTATATTAAGGCATATTTATTCAGATAAAATAAGTTATCGTTGCATCACTGAGACTGAGTGTCAGCATGGATGCAATGCACAGTGTGTCTGTGTGTGTGTGTGTGTGTGTGTGTGTGTGTGTGTACCTGGTATGTATCATGTTATGGGGACCAAATGTCCCCACAAGGATAGTAATACTAGTAAATTTTGACCTTGTGGGGACATTTTTGAGGTCCCCATGAGGAAACAAGCTTATAAATCATACAGAATGAGTTTTTTTGAGAAAGTAAAAATGCACAAAGTTTCCTGTAAGGGGTAGGTTTAGGGGTAGGGTTGGTGTAGGGCAATAGCACATACAGTTTGTACAGTATAAAAACCATTACACCTATGGAATGTCCCCATAAAACATGGAAACACAACATGTGTGTGTGTGTGTGTGTGTGTGTGTATATAAGAGAACTTCACTGTCCTGCTTCATTTCACACATTAAAGCAAAGAACATGTGGCAGGGCAGATAACATTGTCTGCAGAAGCACAATTGGTGAGCAAACAATTGGCTAAATTATTAATATAATGTCATTTGTATTTATAACCATTGTAAAAATAGCTTTGAGAGGAAGAATACCAAAAGCTATACATGTCCTTTAACTCTTATAAGCTGTGAAATGTTCTAACAGAAATGATAAAATATCTATTTCTATCTATCTATCGACTCACTTTGCAGAGCACATTTTTCCATATATATTTTAACTTTGACTGAATGACTGGTTATGCACATAAATGCAAAGAGTCGCACCAACCTTATCCTCGGACGTTTTTAATGAATAGAAAGCAGATAGGAGCCACTTACTAGTGGTGTTGTATTTGACGCCGTTAATGTACTCTGGACAGGGTCGCTCAATTATCCGTCCAGAGTTGCTTCTTGGCCAGCAAGTTCCTATTTCATCCGTGGTGGCGTTACAATAGAGACCTTAGAGGAAAATACAACCGGTGTTGATTAATGTGCATTATAAGAGCTGAATAAAACAAATGCGCTAACACAGAAGGTAATCCCCACCGTCGACACTCATCGACGCGAAAGACGAATTCTCGTATAACGTGTCCTGAAAAGCGTCCATAAGAGTACAGTTGGTGTCGCCGAATTCCTCTATGAAGAACTGAAAGAGGGACGCATCCATGATTACACGCAAGTAAAGGCTTCAGTAGGTAGAAGAAGCGATGAGTCTGCCTCCCTGTCAACTTGATACTGTTCAGTCTCTTCTTCACTGATGACAAACGCTCCTTGAGCGCGTGTGACCGCGCGATTCAAGCAATGCTGAGAAGAACGATGGTGATGTCATGATGAAGTGTCGAGGATCAAAGCGGCCGCTCTAACAATATTTCCTTCTAAAGACTCGTTTTCTTCATTGCCCGTTAACGTCCTATTTTGTTATTAATGTTTGAAATGTTAAGATGATCTGCATGTACAGTTAGGTCCATATATATTTGGACACTGACACAGTTTTCATCATTTTGGCTCTGTATGACACCAGAATAGAATTAAAATGAAACAGTCAAGATGAAATTGAAGTGCAGGCTTTAAGCTTTAATTCAAGGGGTTGAACAAAAATATAACATAAAATGCTTAGGAATTACAACCATTTTTATACACAGTACCATATTTTCAGGGGCTCAAATGACAAATAAATATAATCATAAATAAAATGTTAATTTTTAATATTTTGTTGCCTTCATGGACATCACCAAAGTTGAGTTTGTGATGCTTTGCCAGGCCTTTGCTGCAGCTGACTTCAGTTGTTGTTTGTTTGTGGGTCTTTCTGCCTTTAGTTTTGTCTTCAGTAAGTGAAATGCATGCTCAATCGGGTTGAGAACAAGATATTGACTTATAATACGAAAATATATACATTTGAAATTAAATTTGACATGTCTAGTGATGCCAAGTGTTTTTTTTTTTGTGTGGAATTGAGCTATTTTATACTGGAAGCCCCTGGATTTAAGTTTTCAGCCATTTCCGCCCAAAACACTATTTTGAGTAATAATGTTATTAATGATGTTAAAACACTAATTACCTTGTCATCTGTGGGCCCCAGTGATGTTAGAAATTTTCAGATAGGATGTTGATTAAAATGTTACACTATATATATTCGGTACGAATACGTGTACCGTTACACTAGGGCTGCACGATTATGACAAAAATCATAATTGTCGATTATTCCGTTGAAATTGTAATTGCGATTATTAATTACGATTATCACAATTTACACTGAATGATGTTTATACCATTGTTTGATG
>NW_015549682.1:225780-231352 GCF_001515605.1 Sinocyclocheilus anshuiensis | reverse complement strand
CCACACAGGAAATAATAAATATAAATCTGAATATATATATATATATACTGCGTGTGTATATATATATTTATATATATCAAAACCTTGGGGTTCATCATCTCATTCACCCATGCAGGGGCACCAAACAGTGATTTTTATTAAAATCAGCTATGCACTTCATCTTAACACTACTATTCCTGTTACTAGAGAGGTTTCTTTTGTAATTTTGTCGGGCCAAACCGGACAATGGTGGTTGGAGTTTGTGTAACTAGACTATATTTAGACTGTTTTATAAGCCCTTATAAAACAGTCTAAATCTAAATCTGACACTGGCATAACATTTACTTTAGCATAGCCTAATGAACTTGAGCAAGTCATGAGCCACGTTATGTAACTGAAATCCTGATGGGTTCCTTCTCAAAGAATATCACTAAGCGGGGTGTGTGATGTCTTGGAGTGTTAGTCAAAATGCATTGCTGAAGAGAAAATCCTTTTTGTCTAATGCAATGAATAATGACTTTCTTTGAATAGATTCCTTAGCTCACACGACTGTCAGATTTGGAGAATGGTTTGATGATCAGAGATGCTGTCATTCCACTACATTTGTTCCAGGGCAAATTTCCTCCTGGTATTTTTACGCCAAGTTCAGATGAAAAACCCTTGAGAAGTCAGCAAGCAGTTTCATGTTCTCAAAGAGCAGAAGAAGCCCAAGCTGAGCTACAGAGATGGAGCGTTACATCAGTGTCGCATAATTTCGGGGATGAAACAATTGTAAATCTACAAGTGATCAGAGAGCATTTTTAGAGCCCTGCAGCAGTGTGTAAAATCATCTTCTTCTCTCTTTTTTGTACCCTGAAACCAATGACTGTCACGTGTGCTTAGATTTTATGTTTGATGTTTTTAGTTCATGTCCTTAATTATGTCATACCTTTTATTTTGAAGTTCATTCTTGTTCATTGCCTCAGTCTTGTTCACCGTTTCCTGCTCCTCATGTTCCTGTTTCCTGCCGTAATTTCCTTCAGGTGTTAGTTGGTGAACTAATTAGTTCAAATGTATTCATAGCCCTCATGTTTCTTTCCAGTCAAGGATTTAGTAACGAATGTCCACTGAAGGCAAGCTGAAATGAACATATGCTACCTATAAAAACCAGTCAATACTGGTTATTAAAGTTTTTGAAAAAAGTCTCTTATGCTCACTGGTGTCAGGATTGGACTGTCTTTGTTGTGTTTTGCTCCCCATGTGCACCGTGACCCAGTTTCTCCCCTGTCTAATTAGTCATTCTGTTCACCTGTGTTCCTCCCAATTCCATCGTTATCCTGTGTATTTAAGCCCCAGTCTGTTCAGTCTGTGTTTGTCGGGTCTACATGTTGTGAATGTGTGTCATCTTCCCTTCCTGGTGTGGATTTACCACTGTTTGGATTTAATAAAAGACAGTGTTTGCTATTCTACGTCTCCATCAGTCCTTCCGGCAGCTTTACGTGACAGAAGACCCGACCGAAACGGTTTAACTATATGTCTCCCCTCCGTTTGTTTTCTGTTTTCCATTCAGTGGTTTTTGTTTCCGTAGTGTTTCCTTCCCCATGGATTCCCTCGCTGTCAAGTTTACCTCCCACGCCCGCAAGGACCTTTCCCTCTTGGAGTATGCTGTGGAGTTCAGCCAGCTCGACGACGCTACGCTGAACTCCCAGTTCTGGATCGGGGCCAACTACTACCGCCCCATCGACCTCCCAGACACCACCGGACTGTGCTGGAGGGAGGCTATCATCCGGTGTATGGAGAGCGTCTACCCCCGATCCAGAACACAACCAGACCCAGAGCCCAACCCACCATCACCCCGCTGCGTGGAGCTTAAGCCCGTGCTCACCGCTGACGGAGAGCCAGAGCCCGCCACGACCCACGAGCCATCGCCAGAGAGAGCGACAGTGCTGAGGATCGCCCCCGAGCCTGTGACATCAGACCAGGTGCGAGAGCCGGCTACAGAACTCGCCATGGGGAAGAGAATCATGGACAGTGAGAGCACGGAGAGGAGCTCCGCCCCCTGCACCATAGCTGAGGGTGAGCTGTCTAAGGATCTAAGTAAAGGAAAAGTGGAAAGAGACTTAATTGATTTGTATACCGACCTGCCCCCTTTCCTCCCTCCTCCGTCCGTGACCTCTGTCCCTCCGGTTCCTGTTTCCATGTCCAGCCCTGAGAGGGCTCCTGTTCCCAAGTTAAGCCCAGAGAGCCCGGAGGCTCACAAATGCCCGCCCAGCCACCCACTCCTGCCTCCTCCACTGCTGTCATCTGGCAGCACCTCTGCTCGCCCTCAGCCCACCATCTGTACGGTGCGAGCTTCGTGGGTCTGCTATCCTCCATCGTCACCATGGCTGGAGAATCCCTGGCCTCCGCCTCCAGCCTCTAAGCCCCGGACTCCGCCTCGGCCCATCAACCCAGCGACTCCACCATGGCTCCTAGCTCCCTCCTCTCCGCCATGGCCCATCAGTCCACTGGCTCCACCGGGCTCCCTCGTCCCTCCGGCTCTGCCTTGGTCTGTTGTCGACCATTCGTCGCCTCGGGACTCCACTCCTCTGGCGTCCCTCTGGCTCTGTCAGGCTCCTCCATCCCTTCGGCTCCTCCTCAGTCCTCTGTCGCTCCGGCTCCACCGCGGCCTTCTGGATCCCCGCCTCGGTCACCGGAGCCATCTGCTCCGCCTTGGCCCTCCGGATCCTCCCCGTCGCCCTGGCTCATCGGCTCTCCATCGCCGTCTCGGGCTCCTCCGCCGCAGTCGGTTGGCCCCCTGGAGTCATCAGCCCTTCCTCCTCCATGGCTCCTCCCTCCATCGGCTCCACCGTAGGTCGGTATCATGGCTGTGGCCTGGGTCCCACCTGGCGCCGCATGCTCCAAGTCCCTTCTGTCATCTCCCTGGCTCCTTCCTACGTCTGATCCGCCCTGGCTCCTCCCTCCGTTGTCACCTCCCTGGACTCTGTCTGCCAGTCCCCTCCCAGGTGTCCGTCCTCCTCCTGAGCCTCCTCCCAGTTCCCACCCGTCCCTCCCTCTGTTGGTTCTACGGCACGAGGACACGCCTTCCGGGAGGGGAGCGAAATGTCAGGATTGGACTGTCTTTGTGTTTTGCTCCATGTGCTCCGTGACCCAGTTTCTCCCCTGTCTAATTAGTCATTATGTTCACCTGTGTTCCTCCCAATTCCCTCGTTATCCTGTGTATTTAAGCCCCAGTCTGTTCAGTCTGTGTTTGTCGGGTCTACATGTTGTGAACGTGTGTCATCTTCCCTTCCTGGTGTGGCTTTACCCCTGTTTGGATTTAATAAAAGACAGTGTTTGCTATTCTACATCTCCATCGTTGCTTCTGTCAGCGTTACGTGACAACTGGTCCCCTTAACTGTATGGTGAACTGGTTGATTATTCAAAGCTTTTCAATACAGCGCACACTAGTGACAGCTTATGGTCAAAAGGTGGAACAGCTGCCTTTGCGTCCCATATGACGTCCCTTTGAACTCTGAAAAGCAAAACGATAAAAATAATTCTGTCAGGACCACTATCGTCAAAATGATAGATACTTAGAGAGCAGCAAGCCCCTTTAATGCAATACCTGAAAAAGATGCAGAAAACCCACTAGAATTGGCAGCCTAGTTTGCAGCAAACATAGCGTACTGCAGCCATAGAAGAGAACAATGAACGGATCAGAGATCGCAGATTCTACCTGGCCCTAAAAGCTTCAGCATCCATTTAAAAGTCTATAACAACAGCATATAATAACTCAAATCAACTCATCAGTTTACAGGTTGGCCGTCTCCAATTGACATCTGTGCTCGTTGTGTTACGTGTCCTCAATCTGACAACCCGCTTGAGCATAGACAAAAATCCTTACCTATAAACTAGATAGCTTTGCAACTGAACTACAAAAATAAAGCATGTTTTCAAACAACCTTTGCAAACGCCCCTTTTGCACGGCACACCTCCCCAACTCAAACATCACATACACAGCTCTTATACGGCTCTATAAAAGTGAAGGCATGACTGTTGAGCATCTATCTATCTATAATCTGCTGCTTATTAATAGTTAGTAAGGTAGTTGTTAAGTTTAAGTATGGGGTATGGTTAAGGAATATAACATATGGTCATGTAGAATAAGGCATTAATATGTGCTTTATAACAATTTTGAACAACCGTAACTGAGCCAGTCTCCCTAAGCTCTATACACTATTAGGCTGATGTATTGTTCTTTATAGTTTTTACTTGTTTTATATTGTATCATCATCATCATTCACAATGGCTCATGAGACAAGTAGTTCCCATCATTAAATTAATTTAACTACACATTCTCTTCTATTTTTAACTACACATTCTCTTCTATTATGTCATCTTGAATGTCAACTGATGCATTTATGGCTGAATCCTTGTGATGTTTTGAGGTCGTATAAAGTGCTTCTTTAGGATGTGTTGGCTTCTTTGATATTTAATACGGCTCTATCAAGTACCCTTAGTGTGTTATGCATATTAATTAGCACAAATACTTAAAGCTTATTGACCCCCTCGTCATTATGCTATTTATATTAAGGAAAGCACGCTGATAATTAAATTCCCATAGCTCTGCCTAAGCCTTATGCATAGATAAAGGCAGCGCTCGACAAATTCAGCTTCAAGACTGTGACTCCAGACATCTGTGAAGGCAGAAAATAATCACGTCTTACCATAATAGGACGATGTGCCTGAATGGGTAAGCTTTTAATTAGCTAAATGAGCACTCATAACAAAGAGTGAAAAATTTAAGGGGGTCTGAATACTTTCCGTACCCACTGTACCTAACCTTTAGACCAAGTCTGCAAAACTATAAGCATATTACATGCTTTAAACTCTGTTTGATATTGTAAAACAAACTTTTTGCAAAACTCTAAACACAGTTCTCTACATTACACACATCATTCGAAACTAACAGCTCTTTTGTTTAACTTGGGAAACATTGCCATTTCAGTGCCACACTCATTTACTGATGACCTTCACATAGCGATCATGTGTGAAAACACTTATACATCATTTGTTCACTTACTAATCAAAACTCGTCTTTATTAATTATTTTTACCGTTTTTTTTTATGTTTGTGTTTATAGAGTTACTATGCAAAAATGCAATTTTTTGAGCAGTTAAATCAGTTTTCAATTAAGTGTTTGCTTTTGCAAGATGTGTGTGATGTTTTGTGTGTGTGTGTGTGTGCGTGCGTGCGTGCGTGCGTGCGTGTGTGTGTTAACTTACCGTTTGTATGTGATTAAAATGACAGACATTTGCTTTAAAGTCAACATAAAATCACAATAGAACCTATTTGCTGTTTTAATACTTGTTTCTGGTAATTTGGCATATTTTTCCAAAGTGCTTTCCTAATCCATCATCAAATTGTTCCACATCTGAAACGACTCTGATATCACCAAGGCCTTGTGGGATATTGGATCATATTAACCAATTAACAGTTTTCATGCAATTTCTGATGGACAATTTTTTTCTTGTTGAATATCATGATTATCTCAAAAACAAATAGCGTTGTAAAAGTAAAATAGGTTGCAAATGCAATTTTATGTTGACTTTGAACCCTAATTTTAACTGAA
>NW_015549682.1:218814-225758 GCF_001515605.1 Sinocyclocheilus anshuiensis | reverse complement strand
TTTTTACATTTTTCACATCTGTGTGTAGTTTGGCGTGTATGTGGCGAATTATTTAATTTTGTGTGCAGAGTATGCAAAAATACCATTTCTAGAAGAGTTCAAAGTTTTAGTTTTGAAAGAAGTGTTTGCTTTTGCAAGATGTGTGTGATGTTTTGTATGTTGTGTGTGTGTTTTGTGGTTTTGTGTGTAGAGTTTTGAGAAATTGAGCCATAGTTTCAAAAACTGTGTGTAAGCATTTTGAAATAACTGTAAAATAAAATAGTGTCTATTCATTGATGTTCATTTTAATATTAAATTCCACATTCATTCTTTAAGTGGATGATTTTATCCAAAGCAATGAGGAACATCATCACCAATTCAATTTGTGATGAGACAACAATATTCAGAGCACACAATGCCAAGTTTAAAGTCTAAGATAGATCAAGTTAGAGCAGAGATGGAATGCAGAGAAAAAGAGAAATAATAAATATGTTTAGGCCTAGAGTTCTAGTAGGCCTAAGTGTAAGAGAAACAAGCGTGCTGCCATCTTTAGAATTTTGTCTTTGCACTTCCATCTTTGCATGGCTGTTGAAGAGTAGAGGTGGATTTACATATTGTAGAATTAACGAAAGTTATCATGCATTGATTTTAAATTTTAAAACGAGCTGTTCATTCTTAAATTTGTACGAACTTACCTTCACGGTTTAGAAATGGAACATAAAAAGCAACGAGTGCAGCGAGTGGCGGAGCTATAAGGTCTATAGTTGTGGATTAGTTAAGTTCTTGAAAAGGTGCAACTTTATTTGCTCTTTGAAAGTTGGTATGGTTTTAGTGGAGGTTATAAGCTACTTCTACCAGAGAAGCTGCCGGTTTTGGAGGGGAGTTTCTGGCAACGTGAAACATATTACTGTGCAAATATAGACGTTCTTTAGTGTGCTGGAAATACACAAATTGATGGAACTGCTTCCTCTCTTATTAGTACAGTTTGACCTGTTCTATCAGTGTGTTCCCCCTCAAATGCTGGCTGCATAAAACAGAATTGCTGAAAGCTCTTTCCCCAGAGAATTTTCCATTTAATTTTCAGTAAGGGTTCAGAGGGAAATCTATGAAATTCCTTACTATACATCAACAATAATTTATATTGAGGTAAGGGCTGTCAACACAAACACATTTTGAACTTTAATTAAATATGCATTTGGAAACATTATAATTGCTAAACTAACACAATACAACAAGACAAAGTCAATAGGTAACTGGACATTTAAAAGATGTCATACACCATTTAAAATGACAAACCAACACAATCTTGCCTGTAAAAGGGTTTCTCATTTCTTAGTGAATTTAAATTTCTTCATTTTTTACAACCAGAGGCTGCACATTTTTTATACGTTTGTACGTTTCACATAGCAATTCTGTGTCGCCCTCTAGTGCTGCAGATGCGCTACAGCATCATGAGCCATGAACACTGTGCACTTCCACATTTGTCAGATAATACAGTACATATTGAAAAGCAGACGCGCAGGAGGATGATTACATAAAAAAGGTATAGATTTGAAAAAGATTCAACATTCAAGAGCAGGTCTTCACTGATCTCTATTGCATCTGGGGGGAAAAGTAATGTTAAGAAAATATTTTATGGATTATTCAATGGTGAGTTAAACATAACACACACACACACACACACACACACATATATATAATGATATGAAAAATTAATCGCGATTAATCGAATCCAAAATAAAAGTTTCTGTTTACATAATATATGTGTGTGTACGTTGTATATTTATTATGTATATATAAATACACACACATACAGTACATATTTAGAAAATATTTACATGTGATGCGATTAATCGCGATTAATCATTTGACAGCACTAATATACTGTATATACTGTATGTATGTATATATATATTATATATATATATATATATATATATACATACCAGCTACACTGCACAATACAGTTTAAAATATCTGCCATAAACAGTGAATTGACCAATTACGCTTAGGCTTCTCCACAAGGCTGCACTATAGTACTGTGTAGTGTATCACCCCAACTACCTCCAAAACATCTCTGTCATCCATTGTTAGTTAGGGTTAGTAGAATAAAATGTCATGTACTTGCAAAGTTACTTATAGTAGGTAGAATATGTGTTGTTGGACATCAAAATAAAGTGTTAGCAGATATTAAGCAGACAGACTACTATTACTCTAATGACTGCTGACATGTAGTTGCAAATTTACTAGTTAGTAGAATGTCTGGTGGACAATCAAAATAAAGTGTTACCAAAAAAAATAATAATAATTATGGCATGCATTATGGTAGTGGATTATGGCCAAAGTTGATGTGATGAACACCACTGGTAATTTTGTACCCTGATTTAGCCATTCAATTTAAATGCTCTGTAATTGCGTTAGACATTTCTCACAGTGTATCTCAAAATCTTTTCATTCATTAATTCATTTTTGTTTTATTTTATCTATTTATTTATTTTTTATAATTTCTGTACTAATTTGGTGTTGTTTCCCTGTTATACTTGTGGTGTTCCTGGTGAAAAAAACTACACTTGTGTTCACTCTGCTAGGACACCTGTGTGAATTTGACACTAAATAAATGGAAATGTGGGGGGGAAAGTTGAATGTTTTTAATCATAAACATGATCTTTAGTTTAATCGTAATCACATTTTCTCTAGTTCTAGTAACTTCTATAAATGTTGTGACTTTTTTTTTTCAATGTCTCTTTGAAATAACTATTGAAACATTCATACTGTTGTATAAATTTTCTATCAGGTCAGTTGAAGATTTGCTGGAAATGGCTCTTTGTAATCCATGCATTCACATTGCATGCAATCAGGCATCATCCTCTTATGGGTGTAGCTATGTATAAGTCTGAACTGCAGCTTCACCATCTGCTCTGTGTAGCAGGAACAAGCTCCCACCACACCGAACGCCCCTGTGGTAATTCCCAAAGCACCATTTAGCAAAGGTCAAGCCTTTGTGTATTTCCTGCTGGGAAGAAATGCAAGGCATTCTGTGAATTGCTCTGCGTTAAATCCGGCACAGAGTCTCAGTCTGACTCTCAGATGTATGGGAGGATGGAGCTGGGCTGGGTAACAGCACCTTTGCTCAGATAACAATCAGATGTTGTTGGTGCTCTGAGGTCAGTCTGAAACCTCCATTCTTGTTAAATCCGTCAGATATGTCTAAAAGGAATGAAGGGTTTAGAAAACCCTCACAGCTTTTAATAACCACGTGAGTAAGTTTGAAGAAATGGATAATTATTATTAAGTTTACATGGTCTTTATAGAGGATGTTTGTGTCATGTTAACAATTCAGCATTGTAAAACTGCAATATTGCTTATCTAAAATATACTTTTATTATTTTTTTATTAAAACAATCATCAAAATTAAAGGCAATTTTCTACCCTGAATTTAAAACGTTCTTTTAAACGCTCAGTTTAACCCTCATGTATTCTAGTCATTTTGTCCTGGAATGAGGATTTTCTTTTTCTTTTCTTTTTCTTGAAGGTGAATGTGTTGTAGCCACAAGATAATTTTATCAATGTAACAACATCCTTTGAGATCCAGTGTTGAGGGAACGACATCCTCTTCTCGTGGCCATGAGATTAATGTGTGAACAAACCTGTTTGACCATAGCAATTTGGGATAATCAGAAATAGAGATAATGGTGATGATGATGATGATGATTATTATTATACCATTTAGCATGTATGGATACAGAGTTATTAGAAAAAATGTAAAGTTGCTTACTATAGCGCCACCTTGTGGTTGATTTCCACAAGATTTGATACAAAGCCTCATTTTGACAAATAGGTTGGTTTGTAAAATGGGTGACACCTGTCCATTTAAAATGTTTATATCTTCACAATGCTGTGACGTATCAACATTATTTTGAATAATTTTTGTCATGAGGGTCTCCAGATGGTAACAGCTTTCCTGTGAGTCGGACCAATGGTCTTGTTTCGGAAAAAGTATGTTTTACAGAAAATTCAAAAAATTCGTCCAGGGTGCCATAAAATCAAACACCTCTAAAATGGGAAAGAGGGGAAAAGTTGTTGTTCGATTGATTGCAAATAGATAAAACAACCTGAGTTTTCTTTTTACAGATTACTGAAAGCTACAGAAAATAGAAGCGAATGGATTGCTGCAACTCGCAGATACAACTGTAATCTGTGTGACCATGAACATTTTGTCCGCAATAATAAAAAATAAAAAAACATTCATTATAATGAGTCTTGTGTTCTACAAAGGAAGATAGTTAGTGTTAGTTAGCCAAGACAAACCTTGTGCAACTGTGTAAATAAGCTCTTATCAGAATCAACTAAACACTGGAAGAATGTGAAGTTCACTGCATAGACTCTTTAAGACTGAAAACAATGTTCTTGGATGCATAATTTGTTGGCTGCATCGACTTTACATTTGCATTCTCCGAAACAAAATGAACTGTGTCTGATTGCTTTACAAGACAGTCTCTTGGGTTCCTTGGCCAATGAAAGCTGCTATGCATGGGCTGTAACCAACCACCATAGACATTAATTAGCATGAATTAACTGTTTGTTAAGATGACAAGGGGTTTAGTTATCATTTTAGATTGGTCAGCCTCAGTGGTCTAAAAGCACTCATCACTGTCAAAATGATTGAGATGGCAAATCAAATTAAAGTAGGCGGGGTTTACTGTTTAAAGAAGCAGAGAGTGAATTCCAGTGTGGAAGCATCATTTTTAATGCAAAAAAAAAAAGAGTGAGGTAAGATGGAAGTTGCAAAACATTTAATATTTGACAACTGAAATGTTAAACAACTGACAAATATACAGCAATGCAAACTACTCGACATTTTCTCAAATATGGCTGTTTTGAATTGAAAATATGGTATCATTTGCATGATTCTGAAATGAATGTGACGACACAATAAATGTTTTGCATTTTTGACATATTAGTAGAGTGTACTTGTGCATATTTTAAAATACTATTTGCAAATAGTTGAAATTATTATTTCCGTAGTAGAATTAGACCTATAGCATTCCTTCACCATTCTATTCATTAGACCAAAATTTTATAAAAGCAATTAACCTTAATCTGAGTAAATATACATTTTTGATACAAACAGTATTTGACAACTGAAATAAAGATGTGAGGGACAGATATTTAGGTCTGTTCATGGACATGTGTGGGACCTTCAGATAGTGATATAGACCTGTTCATTCCATTGAGAGTATGTATTTCCAAAATAAAACCAAACCCCCCAGAAAATGTGTACAGTGTACTGTGCCTTGCAGCCTCATTTTAGGTTTAATCTATTCAAATTAGGTGTGATGTCTACCCTGGTTTATTGTTACTTTAACATAGAACAGTTAGTAGTAAAACTTCATTCAAATATACTGGCAAAATAAAAATGTAAAAATTAAATAAATTAAAACAAGGGCTTAAAAATTAATTGCTATAAGACAAAACATTTATTGTTTTGTTGCTTTAAAGTATTTAAAATATTGTCATAAATCATAGTGACACCTCACTCAGCCCACTCTCATGGTAGAAGTTGTAAAACACTGTATCACTCACTGTGGTGTGGAAAAATTGTGTTCTTTGTTTTGAAACTAAACAGTCAGGCATGGAGAAGTGTAGTAACACAGAAACTTGTGGATTGATGGAACACGGGCCCTCTCAATATTTTCACAGCTTTAACGTGGAACCATTAGCCCTATTTGTTCAAATTAACATCATGGTGTTCTGACAGTGAGTGCACTCAATCAATGCATTATGGAACAATTTTGATTTTTTTTTTGTTTTAAAAGTGTGCCTTGAGTTAAGTGCCATTGAGTGAGGGAGTGAGTTATGATTAAGCATTAGTGCAAATGTTTTTTATATTTACATTTATTCATTTAGCAGACATGTGCCATAGGAGAGATACAAATGGTAGCTTTTTAATCAGTGAAATTTTACTAAGCAATATTTGTCAGGGTAGGTTAATACGTTTCTCTATGGGCACAGATATTCTTGGCTACAATTTAATTTTACAGAAGTAGTGCTGAGGTCCAAACTAAAGATATACTGAAGTATATTTGATTGTGCTAAAGTGGAACTATTGCAAGTGTACTTCAGGTACACTTTAAATATCTTGCATTTAAAGGTGACATATCATGAAAATCTTACTTTTAAATACATACATACATACGTACATACCCCAGTGAAAAAAAAATATATATATATATACTAAAATGTATTTGAAATACATGTATTTCATGCTAAGTATACTACAAATGCATTTACATATTTATGTACTAAATAAAAATACACTGCAACTGTACTTTTAGTATGCTAAACTGGTAAGTCTGCTAAATTGGAACAACTAATTTATGCACTTAATGCACTTTAATTGTGTGGAAGTAGTGTTGCAGTCCAACTAAAGATATACTGAAGTATATTTGATTGTGCTAAAGTGGAACTATTGCAAGTGTACTTCAGGTACACTTTAAATATCTTGCATTTAAAGGTGACATATCATGAAAATCTTACTTTTACAGGTTTTAAGTGCTATAATTAGGTCCCCGGTGCATCTACCAACCAAGGAAACGTGAAAAAGATTAACCCAGTAACTTTGTTTTTGTAAGCCTTTTTCTGCAAGCGTCTGAGAAAACGAGCGAGTCTGATTTCGCTCCCTTGGTGAGGTGGCAAAGGGATCTCATTATAATATTACCGCCCCTTAATCTGTAAGTTTCCACCCACGGCACCATTGTTGTGATTTCGCAAGCGACAACGGTGTACCAGCTCTAATGCCATGATGAAAGTTTGAGCAAAACATGCTAACTGTTCTGTCTTTGGCTGCACAGACGAACACAGAACACTGTTTAGAGTCCCAGCCTCAGAGGAGACGACAGAGCAGTGGATTTATTGATTTATTTACTGTATATTGCTGCTGCCACACAGATCTAAAATAAACATGC
>NW_015549682.1:212183-218772 GCF_001515605.1 Sinocyclocheilus anshuiensis | reverse complement strand
TGTTTTTGTAACTCGTGTGTTTTTAACGTAAACTTGTGTGTGAATGAGAACTTAGTTTAGTACTCACATGCTGTGACAGCCGCTTTCTGTGCATGTGCTTCGGATGTATGTGCTCAGAAACCCGTATATCAGAAGTTTAAACTCATATGGTTTAAAACGCATGATTTCAGCGCGATAAACATGATAATCAGAACCAAAACATGTTTTTTAGCAGGTACGAGCTGTAATGGCACAGCTCTATTCTGGAAAAGGGGGCGGGAGCAGCAGCTCATTTGCATTTAAAGAGACAGGCCCGAAAAACAGCGTGTTTCTGCTTCCACTCAAAATAGGCATTTTCAAAATGATATAATAAATGATCTGTGGAGTATTTTGAGCTGAAACTTCACAGACACATTCTGGGGACACCAGAGACTTATATTACATATTGTAAAAAGGGGCATAATATGTCTCCTTTAAAGACTGATATTATTTAAAAATCACATAATCCTCTTCAGTAGTGGCATTAAAACACATTTTAGGTTTAATATTAAAAAATGTGCATTGTGCACAAGTCGTACTCCAAATAAAGTTTCATTATAACTTTTATATCAGTAAGTCTCAAGTGATATGTCAGTAAATATGTTAATAGAAACTTAGGATGAAATAAATGTATTTTAAATCTATAACTTTTTTACTAGGGTATATTCAAGACTTTTGAGGACATATGATGATAACAAAAGTCTTTATTCATGGATAATTTCCTGTCTTTACAATTTTGTATGGCTTCAGTTTCAAATGTAGTGTATGAATCATACAGAGCATTTTTATGATATTTTGGTGCTTTTACGGTGATTGTGGAGCCGGACACTAATTCACTTTCATTATATGAAGAAGATAGTCAGGATGTTATTCAAATATTCAATTTTTACTCTGTTCAACAGAAGAAAGTAAGTCATATGGATTTGTAACAACATTAGGGTGAGTAAATAATGACAGAATTTATTCATTTATATTTTATTATTGCTAACTAGTCCTTTAATTTGTGTGTGAGCGAAAAAAGAGCCACACACACACACACACGGATTGTATAATTGATTCCTAATGATATGAAGCTCTTTTCTGTCCCAGGAGTAGTTCCCTCTCTCTCTAAATAGTTCTTTAATTAGCTTCATTAAAGTGGATATGAGCACCCCTGCAACTTAATTTATTAAAACGCATGCACACCCGTACACGCTGGAGAGTAAATATGTTAATAGATTTGAACTATACTTAGTATGAAATAAATGTATTTTAAATATATTACTTTTTTACTAGGGTACATACATACATAACCTTATTGTAGTATTAATCACAGAATGAAGTAGTCACATCTAAATCTAAAACATGTTGTAGAACATGTCTAGAACATCATTTATAACAGATTTTCCATTAAATATAGGCTGAAATGAACGTGAGGAATGTTCTGATAAGTGAAAATATTTAAAAAACCAAAGTGTAAGAAAGTTGCGCACATCCCACAAACCCAAGTGAAAATATTTAACCATGTAATAAAAGCCATTCTGAGCTTTTAAAAAAGCATATATGTTTCAAGCAGCTCTCAGAATTATAGTTAGTGATCTATATTGACAGGTAATTGCTCTTGAGACTCTATGTGTAGAAGTTTGGGAGGCCCACATGCTCTTATGGTGAAAGCTAAGAGGCTGCATGGAGACAAACACGTATCAGGTGTAGAGAAGCTATTTCTTCACTTGGGTTTCGGGAATATCTCACATATTTGGATAAGTGGGCAGCCAAAGTGCCTGATGGTCTTTGCTCTCTGCCGCTGTGGTTTCATGCTTACAATGACAGGATATGGGGTTAGAGCAACATCTATGTTCTACACCTTCCTTCATCCTTTTTTTTTTTTTTTTAGTTCGGTATTTTTTTAGTTTAGTTTTTTTTAGTTCTAAAAGCAACACTGGGTTTTTGTGTCAGAAATGTGGTCCATACAGTGTTTCCTCTTTTAAAGGTGGTTTCCTGTTTTATTTCATTTTAAAAGGTACATTTGTGTTTAAAAGATTTTGCTGATACAATGTTATAATGTTTTACAATGTGTATCATAGTTTTGCAAAGAACAATTATGCCACATGGGCTAAGAGTACAGTAGTAATAATAGGTTGCAATGTATTTGATCATATTTTTAAAATACCTATGGCTAAACAAAATTGTTAGACACAGTGTTCACAGTCTGAAGTGTGCAAGAAAAACAAAAAACACCATACAACTCATGCGTGACAAGTTATGTCTTCTCAATATGATAGTTTTAATTTTAGGTTAATTTTACTATTTTAAGTGAACTATTAAGTTTACTGTTAAGTTAAAATTTTATATGAAATATATATTTTCCAAAACGTATTATTCTAAAACTGCAAGAAAATCAAAGCCATAAATCTAAATAAGAAAAAGAAAAAGAGTAAGATTTCAGTAAGATTTAATTTGGGCACAGTACCAAATGTTTCCACTTCCCATTCATTTCCAATGCGATCATTTTTGACCACGAGTAGTACAAGTGTGACTAATTTTTTCAGGACCATTTTACCGTTTCAAATTATTTTTTGTATATGTTCTTAAACTAGAGTATTTACAACATTAAAATCAATTTCATCCTCACAGTATATAGAGCTTGCATGTGACATCTTTTCTCAATTAAAAAAATTATCATAAAGTACCCTAAATGCTACAATATTCTGCACTGGCAAATAGTTTTCTATTATTGGTAAGTAAGGTAATTTATGCAGACTCTTCAGAGAATCCAGTGTTTTAGCTGCACATGCTATCTGAAGCTGCTGAGACAATCCTGTTAGCATTATTACTTCATTCAGATTTTTCAGAGAGTTTTCTTTTTTTCCACTGGACCTCAAAAACAAGAGCCACTGTGAAGAATCTGAATGAGTTGAAAGAGGCTACCCTGAATTTAATCCTTTTAGTAAGGGGCACATCGAGACCCTCAATTCCCCATCGCCTCGCGTAAGGGGAATTGAGAGGAAATCAATGCATTAAACTGAGTGTGAACAATTGTTTTCAGAAACATGAATTCACAAAGGCCCAGCCAATAATATCCAGAAAGCTGTGCCAAAGCCTTACACCTTAGAACACACCCATTATTTATTTTTCAATTAATTCTACAATAGTGCATTACTTGTTCTCTCATTAATCCTGCATTGAGCTTTGTTGTTTTAAATGCCAAGGATGGTCTACGTCATGCTGTTTTCGGAGCACATTGTGTGGAGGAGAGATTTGACTGAATACCCTCGGGAGCAGCCGCTGGTAGCTTCCTGATGTGTAGGACACTGCCTTCAAGATGCACGCAGAGGAACTTCTCATTTCCTTAGCTCTCTCAGATCCATTGTGCCCCTCACATGTTACTACGTCATTAGAACTTATATCTTCCACCACCAGAGGAACCGCCAACTGTTGCACTACTCCTCCCCTATTAGTCAATCTGGACGTGTTTAATTTCATTCCTTTCACTGGAACATGAAAGAATCACAGAATTTTAAACACAAAATATTAAGAATGTTGAAACATTCTCATTTCCATGCAAAGACCAACGGCTATCGAGCTGTAAAAAGGACACAGTAAAAGCACCTTAAAAGTAGTGCAACAATAGAATGAAGCCACATAGATCTGTATTAATCTCCTAACACTCTGCTGTTGTTTGGACTTTTTTGACTGAAAAAATTTGTTTTGTTTTGTTTTGTTTTTTACTTCATTGGAATGGTACAAAAATTACATCTTATAGACGTTTATCAGATGTCTGACCACAGCAGATGATTTCCAGATTAAGTGCTCTTTAACAGACATCTTGCAGACGTACATGTGCTATCTGGGCGGTTGTTAAACATCTAGCATTAACATTCTTGCGGTGCTAGCTTAGCTTCTAAATTTCAAGTGTGAAACATACTTGAAACAACTTAACTCTATTAAAAAAGTGTCAGAATAAAGTTTTAAAAAACGATTTACTTTTACTTCAAAAAGAATTTACTTCAGAAATGACAAAATTGTTTTCTAGAAACTCAAAGCAAACTTTGCCTGATGGAAGTGAACAGGCTTGGCTTTTACCCTTGCAGTGAAAGACTGTGGATTGCTCTATAGTGAAAAGCCTGGAGTGAATTCAAATGTGTTTACAGCTGGCTTTCACTCAGAAACAATACCATTAATGGTCACAGAAATGTGCTTTGACAGACACTTCCACTGATTTCTACCCTGTGTCTGCACCTGATGTGGACTGTGCTTTCATTTGTGATTCAAGTGTGTGATTTCTGCAAACACACATACAATTCGAAAAGATAGTTATTTGAAATGCTGACAAATAGCAGGCAAATGGTCAGTTAGCATTGAGGTTTCCATGTTGATTTGGCTCTTCTTGTCTAGTTCTGTTGCCAAGAAGGACTGAATAAGTTGGGTTCCCCTTCAGGAACTTGAGCTGCGTCGAAACGCTATGGGAACGCCTTCAGCGTGACCACACTCTGAATCACGTGTGTAATCAGTCATTCAGCAAGCACTCTGTGTGTGTCAGTCCATTACTCGTTTGTGAGTCTTATTTAGTGTTGTCTGTCCCTCACTTTAATCATGCCTTTAAGTCGAGCGAGAAGACAAAACACTTGGGCGAGAGCAGGCAGCGTTTCAGGCTGTGTGTTCCTCCCTGCCCATGCTACATTACCGGTGGGTATACACACAGTCTGTATGTTGTCTGCTTGGAAGCGAAGCACGCAGAGTCAGCTCTCGAGGGAGCGGACTGCCGGCATTGCGAGTGTCTGCCGCTGCGTATGCTTCACTCCCGGAAGGCTCTCTTTGAGGAGGGAGCCTTCACCAGCGTTCCTCGCGGTGCCGGCCCTGCTTCCACCAAGGTGGAGTGGCGGCTGCGCTCGTGGGGTTCGCAGATGAATCTTTTGAATCTGGAGGGAATGGAGACGGGGCGAGTCCCTTTCTTCTTCCTCACCCACCAGATCCAGCGCCCGCTCTGAGGTTTCTTACCCCCGGGGAGAGGGCTCGACGCTCCGCCTGTCTTCCTCCGAGGAGGTAGACGTGGAGGGCGTCGATGAAGAATTGCCCCCTCAATCGCCCCAGTATGAGGAGCTGTTGGAGGTGGTTACTCGTGCCGTGGCCAAGCTGAACATAGAGTGGCCTGCCGAGAAACAGGCTGAGCCACAGAAAAGCAAGCTAGACGAACGCTTTCTGTGGAGCAAGCCGCCACCTCCACGCCAGAGCCTGCCTTTATTCCCTGACCTCAGCACCAAGGTGTCAAGGTCGTGGGCTAGACCATTCTCTGCCCATATCTTCAGTCCCGCCTCCAGTCATTATGCCAACGTGGCAGGGGCTGAGTGATCACGGTTACAAGGCGATGCCCAGGGTTGGGCAGACGCTTGCAAGTTATCTGTCCCCCTGCGCGGCATTGTCCCTGAAGGCTCCAGCATTGCCCTCCAAGCTGCTGCATTTGCACACTAAACGTGCCAAGCCGACCTGCTGAAGGAGCTAGACGAGAGTGAGGAGATTAAGTCGGAGGATATCACCGAGCTCCGCAGAACTGCTGATTTGTCTCTCCGCACTACCAAAGAGACCGCCCGCGCCATCGGCAAGTCTAAGGCAGCACTTGTGGCGGTGGAGAGACACCTGTGGTTGACCCTGTCTGATATGAAAGAGAAGGACAGGGTCTTCCTCCCAGACGCCCCGCTTGCGCCTTCTGGTCTGTTCGGCGACGCCATAAATTCCGTCATCAACAGGTACCAGGAGGCTCGTAAAAAAGTGTCGCTATTCCATCGGTTCCTCCCTCGCCGCTCTCTAGCTCTGGGGGCCATCCGGCGGGAGCAGCCCCATCCGTGTACCAGCTCCTCATACTGGGAGGCTCAAAAGTAGAAACGCTCTAGGCCGAGGTCTTCGAAGACAAAGCCGGATCTCCGGACCGTTCTTATGTCTAAGAAGACCTCAGCCAAGAAGTCCTGACAATTATGGCTCAGGACTTCCGAGGGCAGGCCCCTCTGGGGAAGAGCGGTGTACACTTCATCATACGGTGCCCATCTCTCCTCAGTGCCCTGAGGAGATCGATCTGCCAACTCTGCCACCCACTGTGCTTCAGGGCGCAGCGGTCTCTGGCGAGCACTGCTCTCTGTCACCGCCTGGAAACGTAGCGGTACTAAGAGGCTCACTACCTCTGTGGAGGTCTCTAGAGCAGCTAGTTCGGCCGTCCCCTGCCAGTCCGCCAATTCAGGGCACCGAGCTAGCCACTCTGATTTCACCAGGGATCAGTCTCGAGAGACTGATTCCCTTAGTAGACTATCTGGCAGTGTGGAAACTTCTGCCAAATGTGTCTCAATGGGTTCTGCACACTGTAGAAAGAGGCTACCGCATTCAGTTCGGTTCTCCTCCGCCTCGTTTCAACGGGGTCATTCCCACCCTGGTGGGCCCCAAGCAGGCTCTGGTAATGGAACAAGAAGTAAACACTCTCTTGAAGAAGAAGGCCATCAAGGTGGTCCCTCCTCGCGACAGAGAGTCCGGGTTCAACAGCCGGTACTTCATCGATCCGAAGAAGGATGGAGGGTTGCGTTCCATTTTAGATCTGCGTCAGTTGAAC
>NW_015549682.1:190182-211974 GCF_001515605.1 Sinocyclocheilus anshuiensis | reverse complement strand
AGATGTACGTCAGTTGGACCGCTCAGTCATGCGACTGAAGTTCAGGATGCTCACTATCAAGCAAGTCGTGTCTCAGATCCGGTCAGAGGACTGGTTTGTCACGATTGATCTAAAAGACGCATACTTCCATATCTCCATCCTTCCCCATCACAGAAAGTTCCTGAGGTTTGCTTTCGGGGGCGAAGCTTACCAATATCGGGTTCTTCTCTTCGGCCTTGCATTCTCACCCCGCACTTTCACGAAGTGTGTGGATGCTGCTCTGGCTTCTCTGCAACTCCAGGGCATCTGCATACTCAACTACATTGACGATTGGAGCGGTCACCACACATCAACTGCCTGGAGATGCTGTCTGTGTTTCTAGCATTGAAACACTTTCTCCCGGACCTAAGAGATTGACATGTGTTGGTGCGCACCGACAACTCAGCGGTGGTCTCTTATATCAACCACCAGGGAGGTCTGCGTTCGCGCCCCCTTTACAGGCTGGCGCACCAGATCCTTGTGTAATCCCAGTGCAAACTCCTCTTGCTGAGAGCAGTTCACATCCCTGGGCATCTCAATACGGGAGCAGACATCCTGTCGAGGCAGGGGCCGAGGCCCGGGGAATGGAGACTTCACCCTGAGGTGGTGAAGCAGATATGGAGAGTTTTTGGCCAGGCTCCGATGGACCTGTTTGCGACTCAGGAGACATCGCACTGTTCCCTCTGGTTCTCTCTGACTCATACAGCTCCACTGGGGCTGGATGCCATGGTACTGACGTGGCTGAGGTTTCATCTGTACGCCTTTCCCCCGATCACTCTACTCCCGGAAGCTCTGGAGAGAGTACGCCGGGACGGGTCCATCTACTGCTAGCGGCCCCGTTCTGGCCGGGCCGAATATGGTTCTCGGACATGGTGCCCCTATGGGTGTGGCCCCTGAGGGGGCACATCTCATAGCTTCCGGTCTGTCAACCGAGGTTGTTGAGACCATCCTCCAATCCAGAGCTCCCTCTACGAGGAAACTGTACACCTTGAAGTGGAAGCTTTTCACTTTTTGGTGCGGAGACCGCCAGCTCGACCTAGTTAACTGCCCAGTTGGTACAGTGCTGGAGTTCCTGCAGGCCCGTTTCTCTGCAAGGTTGACCCACTGCACCTTGAAGGTCTACGTGGCGGTCATTGCGGCCTACCACTCCCCTCTCGGTGGCCAGTCAGTGGGCAGACACCCCCTAGTTACACGTTTCCTCCGTGGTGCGCTGAGGCTGAGACCTCCGGTACGATCTTGTGTCCCCCGTGGGACCTGGCTGTGTGCTAGAGGCTCTCTGTAAACCTCCTTTCGAGCCTATAAAGGAGATATCTGATCGTCATCTCACTATTAAGACTACCTTCCTTATGGCGATTTCTTCTCTCAAGAGAGTTGGGGATCTGCAGGCCCTCTCAGTGGCCCCTTCCTACTTAGACTTTGCGCCGGGTCTAGCCAAAGCGTTTCTCTACCCTTGAGCGGGTTATGTACCTAAAGTCCCCTCCTCTACACTATGGCCTGTCGTACTCCAGGCCTTCTGTCCTCCTCACTTTCGGGAGCCCGACCAGCAGAAGCTTAACTGTATGTGTACAGTGTGAGCACTGGACGCATACATCTACAGAGCTGCCCTGTGGAGAAGGGTGGACCAACTGCTAGTTTGCTATGGTCCCCCCAAGAGAGGTCTTCCTGCTACTAAACAGACCCTCAGCCGGTGGATTGTGGATGCCATTTGCATTGCCTATGAGTCCTCTGATCTCCCCTCGCCTTTGGGGGTCAAGGCTCACTCGACAAGAAGTGTGGCAGCCTCCAAGGCCTTTCTGGCAGGTGTGTCTATGCAGGACATCTGCAATGCTGCGGGTTGGTCCACTCCCCTAATGTTTGTCAGGTTCTATGACCACGATATGCAAACCACTCCAGGCTCTTCTGTTCTCTCGCCCTAGCTGTGCTTTTCCACACTAGGCAGGGATTTGTAAGTCTGGCGACGTGGGCATACTCGTTCCCATAGCGTTTCAACGCAGCTCGAGTTCCTGAAGGGGAACGTCTCTAGGTTACGCATGCAACCATGGTTCCCCGAGGGAACAAGATGCTGCGTCTCAGTGCCATACTTCCGGCATCCCTGCGAGTGCTTGCTTCATTTCCTAGAAGCTGACGCTGCATCCACCGCACATGCTTTTAAGTTTCCTGGTCGCTATGTCACCCCGACGTCTCGCCCATCCATTGGACTGATTTCACAAGTGATTCAGAGTGTGGTCACGCTGAAGGCGTTCCCATAGCGTTTCGACGCAGCATCTCGTTCCCTCTGGGAACCATGGTTACATGCGTAACCTAGAGACGTTTTCACCAGTGAAACAATGTCCTCATTATTGGCTGTCCATCGAGTGAACCTGAGATCTTGTGTGTAGACTATAAATAACGTTGCTCCAACACCACAAGCATGCATGGCACAGACAAAATGAAATCATTAGTAACCAAATAACTGAGTTAAACAACTTGGTAGTCTGAAAGTAGCATGCAGTTATTCATTTGTTGTTTTGAAACAGCTTGTTCATGATTATTAATATGTTGACTCAATGGAATGTGACGGCAAATTTATTACCATTGTAACTGAAAAACTGGTAAACTCAAGGATTGCCACAGCTTTGGCTTTGCTCTTATCATTTGCTGCAACTTCTGTTTGCTTGAAGAAGAAATATACAATTGAGGGAAGTAGCTTCCAGATTGCTTCCTTCCCATGAAAAGCCCTTGATGGCCACAGAGCAAGAGAAAGGGGAGTATTCAGTCTCCCTAGAAATGGTCTTTGTCTTTCACCTAATCTATTTCTGTTGTCACGTCATTGAATCCACCTCTCATTGACTGAGTATTCTCACCGGAAGTCCCAGCACTCGCCGTCTGCTTTGCACTCAAATTTATGAACTCTAAGCTGGCGTCCGACATGCAAGTGGCCAAACCATTCAGGTGGGCCATGTGAAGGAGGCAGAATGTTGCCAGACTTGGAAATCTTTGTAAGCTTTGTGTGTTGCAGCAGCTTTTTGAAGTTGTATTATTGGAGTATAGTTGCAATATTATTGGCATAAGTTTTTATAAGGAACTATGTTTTATTTCAAAATGTCAGGTTTAATTCAACGTGTTACATGTTGTTCCTTTGTAATTATTTGTGCTTAACTCTTTCCCTGCTATTGACAGATTTTTCCTGCTTTCTGTGTTTTAGTGTAATACGATTGGAGGCGTTATTACACATCTTCTGAAAGAGTATAGAATCTCTGGATCAAAATACAGGCAAAGAAGAAACAGAACCAATGATCACAGATGCATATGTAAAATAACGCGATCATCAAACATTAAACAGCATATAAATCAAAACTGCCTAACGTTAGCAAGTTAAATGTCAATCCATGAAGAGGTTTAGGACTTTGAAGCTTTGGGGCTGTTGATGGAAGTGATTGACTTCATCTATGTTTTGATCATTGTTTTGAATCCAATCTGGATGTAGACTTTTCTTTGACATATTGCATGTTCAGATATTCATACAACAAAAAATACTGGGGGCCATGAACGTTCTGTGACTGATCAAAAATACTGGCACTGCCTGGCAACTTGTGGGGAAAGAGTTAAGTAAATCTGAATGTAAATTTTAAAGTAATATTTACTACTGTTTTGTCATCTAATCAATTGATGCAAAAAAATGAGAAGTTTAAGTAAGATTTACACTACACTGCCTATAGTAGCATAGAGGAAAAGGGCAGTGTTAAACCATATGTACATTGAACAATGAAACTGCAATAGGATTTACTTGCAAAAAAAAAAAAAAGATTTCACTCAGAAATTGCTACTACCAGCATGATTTGAATTTCTAATGTCTTAATTTTAAAAAAAATCATGTAGTTTACTTACTATTTTACTTTGTAAAATTTTCTTAATGCATATAAAAGTACTATACTTTGTTCATACATCTTATTTAAATTCCAGAGTAATGTTTATTTTAAACAATTCAAAACAATTCATCGAGGACATGGCTGTTCTCATAATATTTGGGTGTACCTTTCGACCCATCTCTGTCATTGTAAGGTCATGATAGAGAACATGGTCAACGATAGTGGCCCTTATTTCATTAGAAACATACCTATATCCTTGGCCTTTTCTACCTCTTCCTCTGTTTTGCCTCGCTACCCTTCCAGCACGCATCCTCACTCCTCTTCTTCTTCCCGGCTGTTGTTGTTCTTCCATTGTCAGAATTTGTAACACTGTGTTATGCTCTGCTTATATATGCTTGCCAGTTGAAGGTAACACATTGGCAATTTGTTCAGAAGAATGAGAAATTGCTTTTATGATGTGCACAAGTGACCAGATGATGTGGAGTCTGAACAAGTAGTTTTGAGAATTTCAATTGTGATCTGAGAAATGCAACTCAACGACTGCAATAAAACTGGCACATTTCAGGAGCAGAAGGCATGGGAAGAGAAGCCATCGGAGACTCTCATCTATTGGTGGGTTTAAATCTCTTGGGGAATGTTCTCGAGGAAATGCATTGTGGCTCGCTCTTCCTTAGAACTTGTATTTAGACTGCCAGTACTTGAGAATTAAGCCGTAATGTTTTATGACTCAGTAGATTATCATGTACAGTTCAGCATGCCCTGAATATATATACAATTTGCCATTTTTATATCATTTCAGTAAAGAGCATATTTTTCCAATAACATTCTGCAACTAGCATATTCTTAAAGGTTTAATGTGTGATTTCTGCACCACTGGTGTAACCAAATTGAATTTAAGAAATAATGATAAATAGGTTTCCCAAACACTCCCCCATCTTTGTTTATTCAGTTGGTGTAATAAACAGTTCGTCCCTCCCAAACGTATGCCCTTGTCTGAGCCAATATGGTGTGTCAGTAAACCAAGGTTGCATACTTATTATAGAAAATATTATTGATTTGACTGCACTGACACTATTGATTGAGAACCTTGAACTGAACTGAGCTGAACAATGATATTATAAGAGCAGTAACACTTTATTATAAGGAGCAATTCTCACTATTAACTAGCATGCATATTACTAGTATATAAAGCACATATTAATATCTTATTTTGCATGACCATATCCACCCCATACCTAAACGTAACATCTACCTTACTAACTATTAATAAGCAGCAAATTAGGAGTTTATTGAGGCACATAGCTAATAGTTAATAGTGAGAATTGGACCTTAGTGTTAACATTAGAGCTGCTTTATAGCTGAATTGAATTACAGTAGTTACGTAATGCTGCATTTTGCAGCGTGGACACTGTTATTGAACTGAATTGAATCCACATGAACTAAATTAAGCTAAATAATTACCTTATTATCTTCTGTACGGTATACAGCTGAAACTGAGTTGGTTTCATAAATGATGCATTTTGCAACATTACCACTGTTATTTTCCAGTTTATTACTGTGAAGCTGCTTTGAAACAATCTGTATTTTAGAAAGCGCTATATAAATAAATGTGCCATTGACATGTCACAAATGTAACCAGTAAAATCAGTAGCTGATGCTGTATGGGAACACTACATGGCATACTGTACTACTGAAACAGCTGATATATCAGCCCATGAAAAATGCACAGAATAATAGAGAAATCATGAATCGACACCGGCACAACCAGGTAAATGTCAAATCAACATTCAGATAAAATCACATTGGGCTGTACAGTCTGTAGGGGAGAAATCCTAAAAACTTTCTATGCTGGGGCTATAGAAAGCATTTCAGTTTGGTACAGCATCTGCTCCAACCAGGACTGTAAAGCCCTTCAGAAAGCAGAAGGGACTGCTCTCTCCTCTCTGCAGGATATATACATCAGATGATGCAGTAACAGGGCTGTTAAAATCATCAAGTACCCTATACATCCTGGTTACTGTCTGTTCAGACTCCTGCCATCACACAAGTGCTTCTGTTGTCTAATGGCCAAATCTCACTTACCCCATAAGTCTCTTATGCCCAGTATTCTGATTCATACTCAGTTGGCATTACTTGGTAATGTTTTTGTTATTGTTTTTTATTGTTACTACAATTTTGTACTTCCTCTTTTTGCACATTTACCTATTACTAATTCATCTTTAATCCGATGTTTCTATATTTAATGCACAGTCTGAGTAGCTGACCTGGTTTACATTTTACTGCAGGTTGTATTCTGTATATAACTGTGTATGTGACACAAATCTTGAATTTTGAGTACGGTTATTGGTTACTCTACCCATATCTGGGGTAGGCTACTTTAAGTAAAAACTATAAATAGCTTTAAAATAACGTCTCTCGGTTACGTATGTAACCATGGTTCCCCGAGGGAACTAGACGCTGCATCAAAACGCTTTGGGAACGCCTCCAGCGCGACCACGCTCTGAATCACGTGTGTAATCAGTCTAATGGATGGGTGATACGTCACGGACGGCTTGACGTAGCGACCAGGAAGCTATAAAAGCATGTGCAGTGGAAACAGCGGCAGCTTCTGGTAGAATGAGGGAAGCGCTCGCAGGGATGCCGGAAGTATGGCAGAAGATGCAGCGTCTCGTTCCCTCGGGGAACCATGGTTACATTCATAACCTAGAGACGTTCCCCTTCAGGAACTTGAGCTGTGTCAAAACGCTTTGGGAACAAGAATGCCCATACTGTTAGACTTTCAAATGCCTGCATAGTGTGTATGTACGTAGCACAACTACGGCAAGAGAACTGAGGAACCAGGAGCGGTAAGGATGTCAAGGTCATAGAACCTGGCAAAAGAGAGCGGCATAGACCAGCCCGCAGCATTATAAATATCTTGCATAGCCACACCCAACAGGAAGGACTTGGAGGCCGCCACACTTCGGGTGGAGTGAGCCTTGATCCCCAAGGACGAAGGGAGACCAGAGGACTCATAGGAAATGGAGATGGCATCAACGATCCACCGAGTGAGGGTCTGCTTAGTAGCAGGCAGACACCTCTTGGAAGACCATAACAAACAAATAATTGGTCAGACTTCCTCCACATGGCAGCTCTGTGGACGTATGTGTCCAGTGCTCGCAACTCCCTCGGGAGCTGACTCAGCGTGCTTCACTCCCAAGCAGACAACGCAAAGGCTGTGTGTAGCCCCACCCGTGATGTAACGAGGGAGGGAGGCAGGGAGGAACAGCCTAAACTGATGCTTGCTTTTATCATCGCCCTTATGTTTAGACTTGTCTTTTGACTTTGGCATGCTTTTATCGTTGAAGATCGTGACAGACAATGGTAAATAAGACATACACACACAGAGCACTTCGCTGAATGACAGAAGCTGACGCTGTTTCCACCGCACATGCTTTTATAGCTTCCTGGTCGCTACGTCACCCCGTCCGTGATGTCTCGCCCATCCATTGGACTGATTACACACATGATTCAGAGCATGGTCACGCTGGAGGCGTTCCCAATGCGTTTCGACACAGCTCGAGTTCCTGAAGGGGAACATTTATTAATGCTCATGCATCTTCCTGCCAACCTGATCTCATGAGAAATCATACAATGTGATTTGTAGGAAAACATACAATTTGTAACAAAAAGTAAGCATGAATCTGCACTCCTAAGCCACCCCTAAGCATAACCCTCAGTGGCTTAGCTGGTTGTATAAAAATTTACAAATGAGATCAAACAAATTCATACAAATTTGTCACTTATTTGCTAAAAACAAATTGTCATGAGACCGTGTTGTCCGTGCTGCCATATACAGCGGGTAAAATAAGTATTGAACACGTCACCATTTTTCTCAGTAAATATATTTCTAACAGTGCTGTTGACATGAAATTTTCACCAGATGTCGGTAACAACCCAAGTAATCCATAGATACAAAGAAAACAAAACAAATAATTTCAGAAATTAAGTTATGTGTAATAAAATGGAATGACACATGGAAAAAGTATTGAACTTCTGAAATGTATTTAATACTTTGTACCAAAGCCTTTGTTGGTAATGACAGCTTCAAGACGCCTCCTGTATGGAGAAACTAGTCGCATGCATTGCTCAGGTGTGATTTTGGCCTATTCTTCCACAGAGTCTTTAAATCTTGAAGGTTCTGTGGGCCTCTTCTATGAACTCTAATATTTAGTTCTTATTTTCTATTGGATTCAAGTCAGGTGATTGGCTGGCCATTCTAGCAGCTTTATTTTCTTTCTCTGAAACCAATTGAATTTTCTTGGCTGTGTTTGGGATCATTGTCTTGCTGAAATGTCCACCCTTGTTTCATCTTCATCACCATGGTACTGTAGGTGTTGGGACTGAACCAGCTAATATTAATTTCCAATGTCTAGGGACAGGATTGCTTTCTAATTACTGATAAATTTCCGCTGGTGTCTTGGCTTTCCTTTCCTTTTTGCACCTCTTTTCTTCATGTGTTCAGTCATTTTTCCCTGTGTCATTCCATTTTATTACACATAACTTAATTTCTGAACTTATTTGTTTTGTTTTCTTTGTGTGTATGGATTACTTGGGTTGTTTTTACCTATGTCTGGTGAAAATTTCAAGTCAACAGCACCTTTAGAAATATATTTACTGAGAAAAATGGTGATGTGTTCAATACTTATTTTACCCGCTGTAAGTTTCAAATGAAATAAAACTAATATAAGAACATAAGAACACAATTTTTTGTTTATCTGTATTTTTTTACTTCTAATAGTTAAGTACATTAAAAAGTTCAATTGAAACTGAGTATTTATACTTACTGTACTGGAGTAATATTGTATTCTGTGTAAACTTGGTTGCATTATATGTTTAAAGATCAATGTTTTTGTTTCCTAGCTCTTTAAATCATCACTACATGAATGCTTTTCTAAAGAACTAATTAAAAATCCTTTGTAGAAAGAAAACAAAGTAATTCTGTAACGTGATAAAGAACAATAGCATGCATTTTTACATGCAATCATCTCAGTGCTCCAAGTAATTAAAGTACGGAGCCCCTAAAGGGACATGGTGGTGGAAAAAAATCAGATTGAGTGTAAAAATTTGGGGTGGGAGGAAAAAAATATTTGTCAGATTTTTTGCGTTCTCTCGCAAAATTTTTGCATTCCCTCGAGAAACTTTGCGTTCCCTCGCAAAACTTTTGCATTCTCTCGCAAAGATATTTGCGTTCCCTCGCAAAACGCAAATATCTTTTGCGAGAGAACGCAAAAGTTTTGCGAGGGAACGCAAAATATCTTTGCGAGAGAACGCAAAAGGGATACTCAAAGATATTTGCGAGAGAATGCAAAAGTTTTGTGAGGGAACGCAAATATCTTTGCGAGAGAACGCAAAAAAAATGTCCTCCCACCCCAAATTTTTTTCCCACCACCATGTCCCTTTAGGGGCTCCGTATTAAAGTGACAGCTTATCAGTGTTGGCTTGTTTCTTGTAAGGCCTGTTCCTCCACTAAGATGTTATCGTTGCACACAGATGACATGCTATTGTTGTACACACAAAATGTTGTCTTTCATTGTTTTATTTAAAGAATATTGCATTTTCCCATTTTATAGGAAATTGAAATTCAATTGCACTCGTCCTTGATCAGAAGGTACACGCTGCTATTTTTGTTCTGGGAACGTCTCCTGACTCAGGTTTAATGTGAAAAGCAGATACACTGTAATGACACAAAATTGAAGGACTTGGTTACATGCACACCACTTACATCCATTGTGTGTTCAAATATTGTCTGGAAATATGAGGGTGTAAGACTTTACGTAAGAAACCTGGGCTGGGTACACAAGACCGTCTTTCAGAAATTAAGCACCCGTTAGCAACATCTGCTGTCTTTAACTCATAGGGTTAGATTGCATTTCCTCTTTGGCAAGATGTCAGAAAGTGTGGTACTAATTTCTCAAAACACACAAGGCCACACTAATGCAGCAGCATTCAGAGGCTTAAAGCTTCATTATTATGCTTAAATGTATTATGCGTAAATGATCAGATTTCTCAGGTCATTATGGCTAAAATAAAAAAAGGTTAAATAGAAGTTAAGTTCAGCTGACAGCATCTGTGTCCTGCTGTTGGTTACCAGAGAAAATACTTTTAATACTTTTAATTAATTAAAAACTTGTACCTACACTGTAACATAAGTACAGTTGGTATATTTTTGAGGTCTGGGATTTCATAACAACTGTGAGTAGTACTTCAAACAAATTCTTTTCTACATTTGACATTCGAGCATGTGTCATAATTTACAAGTATTTTTAAGATGGAAAAATGTGTGGGGGGTTTTTTTTCAGCCAGAATGTAGCTTTCATATGACAGATTGCTATCAAATAGCCCACGTAGGTTCTTATCTGATGACGAAGTAGACTTTTAATTTTTCACCTGTTGGCAGTAGGGAAGTGGGTTTGTGAAAATCAAATTCATCGCATATCTTAGATAATTTCAGATGCATGATAATATTTAAAGGGATAGTTCACCCAAAAATGAAAATCCTGTCATCATTTACGCACCCTCATTTCGTTCCAAACCCGTAAGACTTTCGTTCATCTACAGAACACAAATCGAGATGTTTTTAACAAAATAACAGATGTCTGTCACCTCTACGCAACATTGACATTTCAAAACGTCATAAAGAGAAAATAACACAACACAAATCGTATGAATTAAGCCGTTCTCTGAAGAAACTCGATTGCTTCATATGATGAACAGATTTAATTTAGGCTTTTATTCACATATTACATTGATGAGCAAACATTAACAGAAGCTCAAGCATACTTGCTTTGATACGCAAGAACGAACCTCATTGGTTCTTATACAAGCTCAAACATACAGCATAACACACGAGAATGATCCTCGTTTGTTCTTTTTGTTCTTTCATTTGCATGCTTGAGCTTTCCTTTTCCATAACTGATGTGTGCATTGATTAATGTGTATATGTGAATAAAAGCCTACATAAAATCTGTTTATCATACAAGTCTCTTTAGAAAATTTGGACTAAACCACTCAATTCAAACAATTTGTTTTACGATATCTTTATGAACTTTTTGAAGCATTAAAGTGGTATTTGCAGAGTGTCAATGGATCTTTTTCACATTTCCAGGTTTCTCAGCAATGAAAGTTGGGTAAACTTCAATAGCGTTGAAAGGGAGACTACATCAAATATATTTTTTGTGTTCCCATTTGCTCAAATAGCAAAAGAAAAACTCCACTATAGTGTCTTCATTTCAAAATAGATTTAATTTGTGTTCTGAAAATGAGTGAAAGTCTAACAGGTTTGGAACAACATGAGGGTGAGCAAATGATGACAGAATTTTCATTTTTGGGTGAACTATCCCTTGAAGTTAACAATTTAATCAGCAAAGAGTGATAAGATGATTAAAAATAAAGCCAGACAGAGCTGCAGTCACAAACCGCTCAACACTAAGGCAAAAAGGAACCGCAAGGCAGACCTGCACACACACAAGCTGCTGCTTCTCATTCGAAAAACAAAAACAAACATACCAGTCTGTAATCAGAAGACGATTTTGTATTTTTAGCTAGCCCCATAAAAGAATGATGTAAGCACTAAATAGTAGAAACTGATAATTCCTTAGAGTGGACTAGACGAACATGCAGGTTGCCTTTCAGGAAGGACTACTAGCAAATATGCAGCACACATGGGATATACGCTAGCTTCACAGTTCTTAAATATTCTCTAGAATTAGAATTTGTATTCTTTTTAACATCATTTTCATTTGTAGGTGGATTTTCCATGCTTTCTGAGATCAGTTAGATGCTGAAATTTGATAACGTTCACTATGATGGTGATTCTGGATGGGTTAGTCCATATCTGACCCAAAGTTGGGTTGAAACAACCCAGCATTTTTTAGAGTGTAGCAAAGGTGCTTGTGCCAATATTTAATAGCTAGTACATTTGCTTGTGTCCTGATATTTAAAGTGTTATTGATCCTGAAACAATACCTGATTTCCCACTTTTGCAACCATTTCTTCTGGTATGATGTCTTTTGAAATCTTATCCTAAACGCTGGCACTGTTTGTCACTGCTGTAAAATTCAGTCAATCCAGTCAGCCTAACATTAAGATTAAGAAGCAAACTATTCTGGCATTGGCATAATTTAACAACATGCAAAGTCAGAAATACCACCAAAATAAATAGAAATGCTACCAAAATTCAAGATATGAATTCTTCCTGTATGAGTTCGTATTTTTTGTGTTGCTAACATATTATAGGTAAGCAATACTACATGAGCAAGAGTGCGATTTTGCTAAATATTCATACGATTGCAGGTGTAATATACATTTTAGACTCCATATTGTCTACCATATTGACGAATGCCTGTCTAGTGTGAAGTCAAAGCGCACATCTCAAGACAGACGCACTCTAGAACCCAGAGTGGTCCCAACATTTAGATCAGTGGTTCCCAACCATGTTCCTGGAGGCCCCCCAGCCCTGCATATTTTGTATGGCTCCCTTATCAATTCAAGTCTTGTAGTCTCTACTAATGAGCTGATGAGTTGAATCAGGCATGTTAGATGAGGGAGACATACAAAATGTGCAGGGCTGGGGGGCCTCCAGAAACGTGGTTGGGAATCACCTATTTAGGTTATAAAACTTGGCAAAGATGAGGGGGGTAGACCAACCCGCAGCCTCACAAACATTGTATATAGAAACACCAGATAAGAAGGCCTTAGAGGCCGCCATACCTCGAGTTGAGTGGGCCCTGACCCCCAGAGGTGAGGGGAGATCAGAGGGCTCGTAAGCTAGGGAGATAGCCTCAAAAATCCACCTGCTTATTGTCTGCTTAGTCATCGGGAGAAATTGGGCAGACCAAAGCAGATGAAAAGTTGATCAATTTTCCTCCACAGCTATGTGGACACACCAAATTAAGCTTCTCCAGGTCTGGCTCCCAAAAGGGAGGAGGACAGAATACCTGCAGCACTATGGGCCATGGAACAACAGTGGGCACCTTTGGAACATAGCCCAGCCTTGGGTGCGAAAAGGCTTTCACCATTCTAGGTGCAAATTCAAGACATGATGGGGCCATGGAAAGGGCCTGAAGGTCACCAACTCTCTTGAGAGACAAGATTGCTAATAGAAACACTGTCTTTAGTGTCAATAACTTTTCCAGAACCTCCTATTGAGGTTCAAAAGGTGCCTTACTTAACCCGTCTAGGAACACGGCCAGATTCAAAGCCGGGACCCTAGTGTGTAGTGCAGGCCTCAGTCTCAAAACACCATGAAGGAAACGTGTTACCAACGGGTTTCTTCCCAAAGACGGACCACAACCACAACCACAGTTTCCACAACTCCGGGCAAGGATGAACAATGAACTCCTGAGTCAGAAGGTCTCTCCTGATCACAATCTCCAATGGAAACCCATCAAGAAGGGACACAAGGTCCGGGAACCATACTCGGACTGGCCAGAACAGGGCTACTGTCGGCCCCTGTCGGTTGATGTATGAGACCACCGATGTGTTAGCTGTTTGAACAAGCACATGATGACCTTTGAGGTCTAGGAAGAAGTGTTTCAGAGCTTGAAATACTGCCAACATCTGCAGACAGTTTATGTGCCAAGAGAGATGATGGTCTCTCCACAGACCTCGGGCTGAGTGATCACTCATGATCGCTCCCCAGCCCATGAGGGATGCATACATCGCAAGCATTGCACGATGACAAGGAGCTCCCAACACGAGACCCTGTGACAGGAACCAAGGCTTCTTCCACATGACTAAGGCACAAAGGCATCACCACATGACCTTGACCAAGCTAAATGGGTTGCCCCTCAGGGAAAACCCCTTGGTCCTGAGCCACCACTGCAGGGGTCTCATGTACAGCAGGCCAAAAGGTATCATGTTTGATGCTGCAGCCATCAGACACAATATTCTCTGAAACTGCTTCACAGTGAGTGACTGGCCTAGCTTGACACCGTTCACGACTGCAAGAGTCATATCATTGCGAGCAGGAGACAGACGTGCCTGCATCGTCGTCAAATCCCACATCACGCCAAGATAAGTAGTCCTCTGAACTGGAGAAAGCATACTCTTCTTGGCATTGAGCCTTAACCCCAGCTCTTTCATATGGGCAAGGATGACATCCTGATGCCAAACCGCCATCTGCTCTGACTGGGCTAAGATCAGCCAGTCATTGATGTAGTTCAGTATGCGGATGCCCTGGAGTCTGAGAGGAGCCAAGGCAGCATCCACACACTTGGTGAAAGTGTGTCAGGACCTCTTCGTCGAAGCCTTCCTAAGGAGAATGACAGTCCTCAGATCCACCTTCTCTCTAGTTGACTTCGGCTGAGAGCACCGCCCCGACCCCTGATCTCTCTGAGAGGGAGCTCGGAAAGCAACACACTTCTTCTGCGGCACCCTGTATGAGGAGCTAGAGGATGGTTGGGGCTGCTCACACCCAGCAGCCCCTGAGACCTGGAGTTGGAAGAACCGAGAACCCTCCTGGAACCTCTCCACGACAGAGCTCACTGCGTCGCCGAAGAGGCCTGAAGGAACAAGCGGGGCATCCAAAAGGAAGAACCTGTCTTTATTTTTCGTGTCTGACAGGTTCAACCAGAGATGCCTCTCTGTGGCCACCAAGGCTGCCATGGTTTCCTTAGTGGCCCGGAGAGACAAATCTGTGGTCCTCCGCACCTCCCTGATGTCGTCAGAGCTGATTCGTTCACCTTTATCCAGGTCCCTAAGCAAGTCAGCCTGGTATGCCTGCAACACCTCCATGTCATAAAAGTCTTACCCACCAAAGCCAAGGTTGTTCTGAGTGGCTTGGTGGGTAGTGCCGGAGCCTTCAGGGACGATGCTGACTAAGGGGACAGATAGCTGGCAAGTGTCGTTTCAACCCTGGGCATTGCCTCATAGCCCTGCTGCTTTCCTGCTTGATTTCAGACATTTCTGAAGTGCGCTGCTACTGCAACAGGAAACACTGCCAAGTATTTGAATGTTGAGCAAGAGAGAACCATGTGCCATGTGATAATGATGTCATTATGTCATATTGAGTTAAATCTATCGGACTGCGGCATCTAGAGTTTCATGCCAGAAATTTGTATATGTCATCAGATTAATAAAAAAGAAAAAAGATTGTCCATACATGTTTGGTAGATTTTCTAAATGTATGCCTAATCTTTTATGTAAGATTCTTACATTTAATATACTGTATATATTTGATTAGAATATTAGGACACCACAGGGCTGTCTTAATGCCTTAATGAATGACTCGTTGCACAATTTGAATCATTCAAACGGACTGATTTATTCAGGAATGAGCCAGAAGACTGATTTCATTGAATAATTAATTTGGTAGTTGAATTATTCGCCAATTCGTTTGAAACGCTTCTGCTGTGGATTTATTTATAACTATTTTCAATGGCGATATAGAGCAAAAACAGATAGCCTAAAACTGTCTAAAAATGTAAGTGACTTGATATTAACTTCTTGCTTTTGAATTGTATAAAATCAGTCTCATAATTGCAAACGTGCCGATAATCAGGAAAACAGCACTCTTCTTCCTCATCTAATATTGCTTTCTTAATTATACCATATGTTATAAATATTAAAAAACAACTTATACAGACAAACATCACTGATGCTGTGTGAGAAAATGGACATGTGGTGAGAGTTGGCAGCCCTGGTTTTCAAAGATTAAGATCAATTTACCACAAGATGCTTTTTCAGATTATGTGTTGAATACTTTTAAGCCGTGAGAAGATTTGTTGCAGGTAGACGTTCTGTAGATAGCATTGCACTGTCCTTTTTCACATTTATAAGTAAAATTGTCTTTGTATTTCCATTACAAAAACACATTACGCGGATGGGTTTCTGATTTCCTCTGCATTTTTGTGAGTCCTGGTCCTGGTCTGCTAGTTGCTAATTAAATAGGCTGCTTTTTTTAAAGGGTTCCCCGGGTATTAAGACTTGTATGGCTTAATATAACGTAAATTATGTCTCTTACTGAAATATGTAGTATTAAACCCATGACAGATTTATGTTATTTAAAAAAAAAAAAAAACGACATCGTTATATACACATTTTGGACTATGGGTGGCGCCATTATTTCAATGGCGTAAAATGGTTGCACTCAGTGAGCTACTGGCGCTTTTTACCGGAACACAACTCGGAATACACAACTCGGGAAATAAAATACTGATACAATGCCATATTGTGTGGCTTTTGGTTGTATTTTTCAGTCGAAGAGCAACAAGAGAAGCGATGTAAGCATAAAATGGTTGCACTCTGTGAACTACGTGTTGCTCTTTTTACCACAACACAACCCGGAATACACATCTCAGAAAATAAAATACTGATATGATGATCACAGCTACTGAAAGAGCTTACAGGTGGCAATGGATATAAGCATCGGCTTAAACCAAATGCTGTACCATCGATTTTTCCCCACAAGGAGTGTAAACACCTCTGGATGTCGAGTGAAATCCACGCTGAGTAACTCCTTCAGTTGCCGCGGCGTCATGTCAAGCGTCGGTGTAACGGACTTGGCGTGACAACAGTGATAAGATCAAAATGCGAGCTTTATTAGCCAGATAGTGGTCAAGACAGGCAGGGTCCAACATCAGCAAACAACTATATCCAAGACAAGGCAAAAGAGTAATCCTATAGTCAGGTGTCGGTAATCAGTTCCTAGGCAGAGGGTGTTATGGAAAATGGAGTCCATGAAACAGTGGCAAAGGTCCGGGATGGAATGCCCTCTAGAGGAGCTCATGGGCATTCTAACTGGAGATCGTGACAGTCAGCATCCTGCCAGGATGACATCTGGCATTTCTTGTCACTGCTGTTTGCAAGCTCTTCCAGTAGCTTTGGTCTACTAAAAACCTCAAAGGCATAAGGGCTAAATTGGAGAGAACAAAGACACGGGTCTGCAGGAAGTTTTATTCTTCCACAGGCATCTTCCCATTATTTTCTCCTCTTCTTTTCTCCTCTTCTTATTGTTAGGAAAGCAGTGAAGACTTAGATTGCTTCTCTTGTTGCCCTTCGACTGAAAATTATAACCAAAAGCCACACAATGTTGCATCGTATCAGTATTTTATTTTCCGAGTTGTGTATTTCGAGTTGTGTTGCGATAAAAAGTGCCAGTAGCTCACCGAGTGCAACCATTTTACGTCATCGAAATAATAGTGCCCCCATAGTCCAAAATATGTATAAAATGTTGACTTTTAAAATTAAATTAATCAAATTAAAGCCGTTCATCGGTTTTCTACTACATTTTTCAGCAAGAGACATCATTTACATTATATTAAGCCATACAAGTCTTAATACCTGGGGATCTCTTTAAAGAGTCAGAGTCAGAGAACCACCAATTACCTCATCGGTTAAAAATTCCCAAACATTTATTACATTTAACAAATGGCATTCAAATTCAAAG
Source organism: Sinocyclocheilus anshuiensis (assembly GCF_001515605.1). Lineage (NCBI taxonomy): Eukaryota > Metazoa > Chordata > Actinopteri > Cypriniformes > Cyprinidae > Sinocyclocheilus > Sinocyclocheilus anshuiensis. The sequence continues at coordinate 194,679 of NW_015549682.1, read as the reverse complement.
TCATCACTTTGGTAATCTAAAATACTTTTCAAAAGTATCTGTAATTTGATTGCCACCCATTTAAAAGAAACTATCCTACTAGTACTTTAGTTATTGGATTGTTAAATTTTATGCGTTTGGATCATGCTCTCTCTCCTCTCTGTGTTCACCATCATTACAGTCATTTATGCAATCTGATTCTGACTCTGCCTTTTGATGTGTGGCCAAGTCATGCAACTAATTCAATTTTACAATAAAAACAATGGTAGCATTCTGTAAAACAGCTGGATTATGACTTAATTTTTGATTTTCTGGTTGAATGAAACTGAACCACAACTTGCTCCTATACAGTTTGTTTTTGTTTTGGATAGTAAGCTAAAATCATGTATGCATGACCCTGTTATATAAAAACTAGATGTTGAAAATTATTTGAAAGAGACGATGATTTAACTTTATTTTATTTGTTATTCTTTTCTTTTTTTTTTTTGTCTGTATGAAACTTTGCTATAAAACTGCTAGGGTGTTCTGTGTGATTGTTTGCTGGCCACAAGAGTCAATCTTGGCATTTTTGTACAGCAGTGAAAATCTCTAAAGGGGTCATTATTTTTTTTAAATGTTTCCTGAGGTGCACTTACATTATTAGAATTTTTACTCAATTTAAAGGGGTGTGTTAAAGAGCTCACTGTAAACTCTCACTGTTATGATTGGGCAACATCATTGTATATGATATAAGTATTACTGTAAATGTGGAATTATATGTGGAACTTTTACTATGTTTTACTATTACAGCTGCCGGGATTAACTTACTGTAAAAAGTGTTGATTATAGCATTATACTTAGATTTACTCCCACTGAATAATAGGTTGCGGTGTTGAGCATTGTATCTGATCACAATTTCTGCATTCTCATGAATGCTTTAATCAAAACACAATGCAAACATGATGTAAATAAGATTCATTGATTGTGCAAGGTAGGAAGCATCATAACATCAGTTCCAGTGATTATAAAGGAAGCATTCTTGGAAAAGGGGAAGAGTGGAATATGTGTAGATGGAATTTGGTTTTGGGTAAGTGGTGTAGAGAAGCTGATGATTGCCACCTGTCATCAGCAGTAAAAGAAGAAATGGAGGAAGGTGGAGAGGGAGTAGAGAGGAGAGTATGGTAGTTTCTTGGAGTCTGAGGTGTTGCAGATTTTGTTTTGGTAGTAAGAGACCTTGGCAGCAGAAAGAGATGATAAAATGTTAGCGATGAAAATGTTAAAGAGCGAATGAGAGTGAATTGGAGGCATTAGCTTTAGTTTACCTCCATAAAAGTATTGTAAATAAAAAAAATAAAAATTCTAAAAATACATAACATTATCTGTGAGGGTTAGGGTTATAGGTCATAGTATTTATAATTAGCTCAGTATAAAAATAGAAGTCTTTTTTTATAGCAAGATAAACGTGTGTATTTGTGTGGGTTTATTTTTTTTTTTGGAATTCATTGTTATTTAAGTTATTGTTATTTAATAATTCCACAGCCTAAGAGCAATACATTAAACATCATCACAACATAAAAATTAGTGGAACAGTTTTCAGCCTCACGGCTGTGCAAATGTTGCTATGTCGTGACATGTTTTCAGGTTTAAAAAGTGTTGAATATAATTGCCTTTCAGAAACCTCTCTCTGTAACTCTTCAGTACTTTGTTTGTCATTATGAAACATTCCATTTCAGTCATTTTATTCAAATAACATTGCCAAGAAGCACAATTTTCTCAATTTAGTTAAAGGCATTAATTTAGCATTTAGATCAAATATTTTGTTAAGGTCAGATGACAGCTGGGCCAAGATGCCCCTGGGGCTTCTTGCTCCAGGTAGGGGGTCATTTTGCCCCAATGGTGCAGAAAGATGGCATACTTTTATAATTTTCATTTTTGTGCCATTACAACTAAACTGTTAATTGTTTGCAATTGATTCCCATAATAGTGTGTTGGGTGATGCATAAAAATCCTCTACACGCTAAACTCATGTGTAAATGTGTTACAATTTATCAGTATATGGACATTGTTCTTAAGGGGGGCTTCATCCCCCATGTTATCCTAAATATTGTCAAGGCAAAAAGTTAGGGTGCAACAGAGAGTAAAATGGCTTCATTAACATCAAGAGAAGAGAAGTCATTATTAATCTGTTAAATTAAGTAATATATGAACAAAAACAAAGCTTTTCTGCACTGCACTGCACTGCTTGCATGCAGAAAAAAAAATCCATTAATATTATAAGTGAACCTCAAGAAGCATAATAAAGTAATTTTAACAAATAAAATATTCATGCCATGATCCCTGGGTATCCATGGGTACCACCCCCAGTGACAACCTGTTGTACCACTAAAGGTACAGATCTGAAAGTGTATGAATGTTTACATGAAACAATGTCCCTCCATCCACTTTAAAACGGTGATATTCACTGAGGAACAGGCATGGATTGGCCAAAGTGAGTACCCAGACTTTTCTCATTGGGTCATTTTTATTTTGGGATAGCCTGGTTTGTGTATGCCCAAATGGATTAAGGTGGTGAAAAGACCCAAAGGCAGAGCAATTTGTGTGACCGGGATAGTACTTTAACTGATCTCTTGTACCAATTCTCCTTGTTCAGTCGCATTCCAACTGCAAAACTTTGCAAAAGATACAAATGATTTGTTTATACTTTTGCAGTAAAATGCCAAAATGGCTGATTTTCAACAGCAGAGTATATACAACATTTATCATGTGTAGTTTCAGGCAGAGAATGACACAAGGGTGTGATACAAACCCAGTTGTGGAGTAGTTATTGTAAACAACAGATGAACAGGTGAATAACAGGTGAATAACAACTGGGGCAAATGAAATGAGCAAATGAACCACAGCAGATAACGGCAATTAGGAGTGTCACAGCCGTGGAGTATACAGCAATGGATGAGCGAAACTGCAATGGTATGTATAAAATATGTATGTATAAAAAATTTATAAAATATCAGTAGTGAGACTTGGATATGGAGAAGATCTAAGAACAAAGACAAAGAATTTCCACTGGAAAGGCAGCAAAGTCATGGAAGTAATTGATGAGACGAGTCCAGGGATACAGACAGATGTGTGGGAGCAGGGCTGGAAATGAACTCGGCGGGTAGACAGATCTCCAGAATCAGAACCCTTGACTAGACAATGGTAAGTGTTTGTGATGAGTAAATATTGAGTCCTTAATTGCCTGTGTGATTGTGCACAGGTAAATCTGAATAGAAGTCTCGGGCGAGTGAATGAGCCCTCCCATGCAAAAAGTCCAGGATGTACCGCATGGCATAGGCCAGACTGCCTGCTAGGAGCGGTGATGGAAGATCACAAGAGCTCACCAGGAGAGAGTGAAGGAAGTGACACATGGCATAGAGGTGCAATTCTATAATGTACAACAGGGTTCCTTAATAGGTGGCCAGCATCAAGTGCAGCATCAGAAAGTGACATTAAACTGACATCGTGTCTACACCAGACGCGAGTGGCGCGGTGCGACACAACAAAATACAATAGAACCCATTATAATCAGTGATGTGGTCTATTCTGGATGCGGCGCGGCGCAACACGACAAATTCCCGACAGTAAACTGCTGACTCGTTCTATTTATGGCGTACTGACACAAAGTTCAAATGATTTGCAACAGTGACACAATGTGACAGCAAAAACATGGCGAGTGTGAAAAAAAGAAAAGTGGACATGGAAAACAGACCATTCAAATGTGAATGGGCTGAACTATTTTGAGTGAGTGAGTGACTGATACCATCTTTGTTACGGAATACATGTGTTGGTTCACATTGAGTTTACAATTTTAACGTACCACAAGTTTGCTTGAATTTATTTACATGATCTGAAGTAAAATATCTATTGTTGCTTTCATTATGGCTTTAAAGGTCATACAAAATAATATTCAAACTGATATTAGACACTTTTAACATTGACTAAAGCACATAATCATTGCCTGAGATTATCGCTGTCATATTTTGTATGTTGTTCCTGCCACGACGTCGCAGAAAATAGAAACCGTTTCGAAAATAGAATCCCCTGTCGCTTGTCGCGTGTCACTGTAGCGGGTGGTTAGGACAAAAACTACATGGAAAAGATACTTTTTATTGCGTCGTGTCGCGTCTGGTTGGGAGACACGGTGTTACAGTTTGATCCCCCCCAAAAAATCAAAGTATAAAAATATTAATGTTGACAGATCTAATAATTGAATCTGCAATTAGGGAAAGTTGAAAGAAGAGTTCCATGGAGATGAGCGGGAACAGTTGACTTGCATGGCAGACATGGAGATCCAGATTTTTTGTTTACTCATTTGTTTTTAATATTCAACAGGCAAAGTTCTTTAGTTTCCTGTATCAAAAAATGTTAATAATTGTTTGAATAAAACAGACTACTGGGGGGGGGATCAGAATATTTATCTTGTGACTCTTTTAACAATAAAAACAAAAACAGCAGCAGCAATAACAACAACAATAATAATAATAATAATAATAATAATAA
>NW_015549682.1:174572-189960 GCF_001515605.1 Sinocyclocheilus anshuiensis | reverse complement strand
TAACAACAACAATAATAATAATAATAATAATAATAAGAGCAAACATTTTGGTCGTAACATTGTGGTCAGTGGCCCTTGGCTTGGTATTGTTGGCAGAATTTGCATGGGCTTGCCGTTCAGAAGGTGACAAGGGACCTTGGCTATAGCAAAGGTACCGGTTCCACAAGTATAGTCTGAGTAATCCCTGCATGTCTCGACGCAGGGGAGGAATGAAGTGAATCAATGCAGTCAGCACATAGGTGCAGTTTGGAGGGCAGTGAGTTGGGGCTGGGTCTGTGGTGGTTGACAGTGAAATATGATCATCCAGGGTTCACTGAATGGGGCTGATAATGGCAGCAGGTGGAATGATGGGCTCAGGAGTATCTGTTGGAAGTATCAAGAGAGTGGAGTCTGGAGAGAGCATCTGTCTTGGACTTTTTGGATGATACATGATGGAGAAGGCAAAGGTAATCTCTTGAAATGGGTGACCAAAACACAGACAAAAGACAGTGGGGCCACTCCTCAAGTGCCAGCTAGATGGCCAACAGGATATTTATATGTTAGAGTCTCCATTACCCTGTGCATGAGAGACCAGGTGCACAAGTGTTTTCACCAAATCTTGCACTAGCGTTTCCATGCTTACTTTGTGTTGTGTTTGAATTTGTCGTTTTTATTGTCTGTATTTGTAGTCTTTATTTTATTTTGTTTGTGAAGTGTTGATTTATGCACAAAGATTTCCCAGGAAACATTTTTCTATTTGTTTGAAACTGTTGTGGGCTTCATTAATTATACAGTGAGAACAAACAATTTTGCTGATAAACAAGATAACAAGATGCTCTTATTTTTAAAAAAATAACTGGAAGTGTCTGCCAGGAATGTTCCTCCTGCAGAGATAAACACTATTTCTAAAGCAGGAGCGCCAACTTCTGATCAAGAGTAAACTCCTTTTAATTATTTCACTCCATTTTCAAAAGTTTATTTCTTCACACACTTGGTGTCATGCCCCAAGAACACGATGTTCACACGAGTTGACCTAGATGATGAACATTTATGAGTCTGGAGATCTGAGAGTCCTCTGTCCAGTGGAGATGTTGTGAAACTTAGATTTAGATTTTCTTTGTCAGATTGATGGAGCACATTTTTACACTTCAGTTCCTTCTCATAGTCTGATATGTCCTTATACTTAAACTATCTCTTTAACAAAAACATTAACACTAGTAAATGTTATCAAATAGTAACTAACACAGTTACTAAATGAATACCGTGAATGGATAAGAAAGTAAAGTGCAGAAGATTTGTAAATGCTTGTGAGTGATTTGGAGTTACCAGTCGGCCTACATTATTTAACATTTTCTTTTTGTTTTCAGCAGAATATATGTCATATGGGAAGGTGGGTAAATGATGACAAAATTTTAGTTGCAGGTAAGAAAATGCACAAATATATTGTTTTACAAACTCACAAAACATGCCACAAATACACACAGGTCATTTCATGCAATTTAATGCACAAATAAATGCTGAGACATGTACTATGACCAGTTCTGTCAAACGATTAATCGCTACTCATCGCATTCAAAATAAAAGTTTTTGTTTACATTATATATGTGTGCATGCTGGCTTGGCGTTACATAAATATATTTATAAATAATATAAATTATATGAATATACATATATGCATGTAAATACATGTTCATATTTTCAAAATATATACATGCATGTTTGTGTATTTATATATATATAATATACACAGTACGCACACATATATTATGTAAACAAAAACTTTTATTTTGGATGCGATTAATCGTTTGACAGCACTAACTATGACTAATTTTTAATTTTTTTTTTTATTGTAACTTTTGAGACTGTAATTTGGAAATGTTGATTCACAAATATCTTATTCATATTTAATTTAATTCACAAATAATAATAGTTATAATAGAAGTCCTTCTACTCCTTTCTAGTTTCGAAGAAAATAAGAGGCAACCACCCTAAAACTATCTGCACTTTGTTGGCTTTGTAGAGATAGAAACAAAATGAGCAAACAAAACATATACAGCAACATAATGAAGCTGCTGAGTGACAAGAATGCTAAAATTACTTTTAATTAATCTTTTTGATTTAGCCAGTTTTCAGACCTGTTAGCTGCAGTTGCTGACCTTTTATGATGCCATGTTTTCTAACACATAAAATTGACACCGCAGGGACTGTATTTTAGAAAATACTATCTCAACACATCCTAACACTTTAAAATATTTCTTCTTTCTCAATTGGAGTTAATTTCATTCAAAAACAAAGGATATCCTACTGTACTGATTACATGAGATAAACAACCCACAGTATAGCAGACTAAAGAGCCCAATAAAGCTGCACACCATTAAAATGAATGAGAGTATGTCCTGCCCCTGACAGTGAGACTAAACACTGTCTTAAGATCTTGCACTGATCTTTGGGTTTGTTATCAGATTCTAAAATTAACTCCATGCTTCACCTCCTTCACCTGTGAAGTCATGAATAGAAAGTGACCAATGTTACTGAGGTAGGTGGTCAAATAAATGTCAAATGTATAATTTGGCTGAATATATGTACACTTTTATTACATGAAAGTGGCATGTTTCATCCATTAATATGTTTGTCAGCATCAAGGTTCTGTTGTTTAGCATGGCAAGATGATCAGTACTGAAAGTCTTGACACTATGTGCATTCTTGTGCAAATACCTCTTTAATCATCACAATTGTTTCATAAGAAGTTTCATTTTTGGGTGAGATCTATTATCTAGACCAGAAGTTGTCAAAGTGGGGTCAGGAGGTCCGTGAAATAAATTTAAGGCGCTATTATTTCTGCACAACATGCGAACAGAATTATGCAATCCAGTCAAAATGGAAATTACAGTAAAACGCGGAATCAAAACCTGTCAAAATAAGAGTTCGGTTTAATTTGAGATTGTGACAAAAATACATTTCTATTGTACATTACAATGTACTTCTAAAATTAATAATAATAATAATAATAAAACTTTATTTTAAAAGAAATACACACTTTTTTTCCATAGTTTAATTTTTACAGTATGGGGTCAGGAGGTCCGTGAAATAAATTTAAGGCGCTATTATTTCTGCACAACATGCGAACAGAATTATGCAATCCAGTCAAAATGGAAATTACAGTAAAACGCGGAATCAAAACCTGTCAAAATAAGAGTTCGGTTTAATTTGAGATTGTGACAAAAATACATTTCTATTGTACAGTACAATGTACTTCTAAAATTAATAAAAAATCTTTTAAAATTTAAAAGAAATACACACTTTTTTTCCATAGTTTAATTTTTACAGTAAATCTCTCTATACAGCACTGTTTGGCAAAATCATTAAATTTCTCGTTAAACTTCCATTTGATTACATTTTAAAATAAATTTTAAACTTTAAACTAAAATATTAAACTGTTAATATTGTATGCCTTTATTTGATTACCACCATTTTTAATAATAAATAAATCCAGAAAAATTAAAACAGACAACACAGAATTTCTGAAAAAATTGAAACGGCCATATGATTGTAAAAATATTAAGTTGTAAAAGTTTTATAAATTCAATTGTTTAGACATGCTTTTAGATTATTAAAATGTAATCAAAATGGAAAATGTAATCCAGAGAGAAATTAAATGGAAAATACTGATTTTAAAAACAATAAAACAGAATTTGAGAAAAAATAAAACAGATTTCATGTGTCATTTTTTGTTAAACTTGTTGTTAAATTGTATACGTTTTATGATTTCAAATAATTAGACATGCTTTTTAATTGCAATTTAATTTAACAATTAAAACAACAGAAAAATGTATGGAAATTCCAATGGCATCTAAGAGTACAAACTGTAGCAAGCAAATGCTTATTCACTGTTATGATTAAGAAGGGTTCCTTGGTAAGTTTTCTCCCCTGTAGGGGGTTCCTGGCCCCAAAATGTTAGAGAACCCCTGATCTAGACAATCGCTGTGTTTCCATCCAAAGATGTGAATTTAACTTGTGCACAAAAGTGGAACAGAGAACAAAACCGTCACTCCCTGATAATTTGGCACTAAGTATCAATAAAAAAATTAGGAGAACCCACTGAATATAATAATTTTTATATCTGATAAATTACTCACGTCTCAGAGCGAGCAGACGAACACACAATACATGCGGTCATTGCTTTCGGAGCAGGATGCTGCTGTTTGGAAATGCAGTCGTGTAAGACAATTATACAGAAATTCTTTGATGACAGACTTTGCTCAGGCATTTCAGAACGACCAAAACAACATTTCAGATGCTGTGTAATGAGATCGGTCCACTGGTTAGTCACGTTATCCCGTCCCATCGTGCAAAGTCACATGACTTTATTGATGCGCATGGTGGAATTTATTCAGCAAATGTGTTTCTAATGTAGTTTATGCACATTTTTTCTTATCGGATAAACTTTTTATCCTACTCAATTGTGCGCATAAGTTTTTTATGTGCATTTTTAGAATTTATGCACATCTTGGCATTTCCATCCAGCGTATTTTTATGCGATATTCCAAAATGTGCATAAAAATAAAAATAGCTAATGGGATGTGTTTTAGTACAGGACAGCCCTTAGCCTCAACATTCCTTCTACCACCCCAGTCCAAATATGATCTGACCATTTCTGCGTCACATCCAGAGAGCTTGTGACGTTACAGTGCAATACTAGAAGGCTGGAGTTCAGTCTAAACTGTTCATTATAACAGGAGCGACACCATGTAGACGTGGTGTCAGTTTAGGTTACTTTTTCACTTATTCTTTATGAATGTATCAGATTTTCTGATGAATTGCATAATGATTCTGGCAGTAGGATTTGCTCCTGTGGTGAGCCAAGTTCATGCTCATTAGAAACGGCCATCATGACAGCTATTTGGAGTTTAATGTCACTGTCATCCTGAGCTGAATGGGGCCCTTTGAGAGGAAGGATCCTGGAGAAATAGAGCCAGCAGATTTGTTACAACAACAGGCTTCAGTTTGTGGCGGGAACACTAAAGCATCCAGACATTAAACAATGAGGGACGGCAATATTCATAAACAGTTCACATTCTTTGTGGCCTAATGACTGTGAGTAGAGTGGATAGTGAGTATTATTTTTTTTTATCAAGACTTAATTCAAAAGGTAAAGTGAATTTAAAAGTGAATATAAATTTTTGTTATAACTGTACCATCTGTGCAATGAACAAGAATCATATCTTGAATCATATGAATCAATGATTCGAATCAAAACAGGCAACAACAAAAAAATCCCTTAGACTTAAATTGAATGACCTAGCCATGTCTAGAGATCAAAATATATTTTTTGACTTGGGTCAATTAGTGCACGTTCGCTTTTTCAGCAGTGTTGGTTTCGTAAGTATTTTTTTCTATTCATTTTTCCCAGAGGGAAATGTTTCATTAAACCATTATAAAGCCATGAACCAAATCAACCATCTACGGGGTGAATCAAAACAATACAAACTTTTTTTGAAGCCAAAAAGTATTTGAAAATCAGACAAAAAGACAAATGTATAAGACTGTGTACTTGACAGCTTTAATTAAGAAACAAGCTACAATCCCATGAAGCATGTCGACTGACATAAACAAATGTATGTTTTCCACCATGAATTCCATTGTTAAACATGATCATTTTAAAAATAATTTCAAATAATGTGAACAGATGGCTTCAACAAAGCATACCACTGAGTAACAACCTCAGAGCTCACAACAGGTCTGTCTGGGAAAATTACTTTTAAAAGTAATGCATTACAATATTGTGTTACTCCCTAAAATATATCTAATTGCATTACTGTTTATTGAAAGTAATGTGTTACGTTACTTTTGTGTTACTTGTTCTCATCTGGGCTGGGCTTATTTGTTTGTTTTTAATATAAAAAAAAGTTCTGTTTTTGGCTAATGTAAAAGCCCTTTCACACCAAAAGTGAAATAAATAAGCCTCAGGCTGAAGGAAATGTAAATTCACGTCTGTACAGTAGAGGGCGCAGCTCAAACAAACCTTTCAGCTGTGCTGCCTTTTTGGATTGCATGAAGAATAGGACGCTCATTTTTGCTATTATTAGTATGGTTGAATTGGATCATTGAAGGTCAGCTGCAAAGACATTGGTTGATAAAATGGGATTAAATACGTAAATGATATTTACATCATTAGCGTGAATTCCGGAACTTGAATGTTGCTCTCTATAAGAAACTACTCAAGCCAGCAACCACCTTAGAAACTGCTCATAAATGCCCCACAACAACCACCCAGGACACCCCAGCATTGTGCCGGTAGTTTTTGTAGAAATAGCACCACTCACTTTTCCAGTTTTGCAGACTCTTTTTCCCTAAGTGTGTTTATAAGCTAATGCCTTCTGGATGTTTATCAAGACACTACAGCTTCCTTATTTCTCAGTCCTCTACTTTGAAATACACAAGCTTATTTTTCTCACCCCCTGGTTTCCTCTCGAACCTCCTCTTTTGAAGCTCTAAATGGATAGTCTTCATTTCTCATGGAAACAATAGCTGGTGCAGATCTGAGCCTTTGTTTAGGCATTCCTCTGCCTGGCGGCAATATGAAGCAATTAGGTGCATGTGAGCAATTAGTGAACTGAGAGTTTTTTGTCTTTTTTCTGTCACACGGTGTTTTGTGGCTGGATGGCTCTTAGAGCTCTCGCTATTTGATCTGACTACATCTATGCAACAGGTCTTATTGTGTGATAAGTTTACATCACTTCATAGTGGATATTAAAAACCCTTTGATCCCGTCTATTATGTTGGACTCTGTTCAAGACATTCTAATATTTACCATCAATCTTTGACCAGATTAGTGAATGTAAATACGACTAATAAATTACATCTTAACAATCTCTATCCCATGCTTTGCTCTTATCTCATCTACTTCTCTCCATCTTATCGTATGAATAGGTATGGCACTAACTGGTACATGCTTATATCTTCTCACTATGCCTGGATTTGTGCATGTGTGTTTTATGTCAGCCTTGTATGCATTCCAAGCACTGTGTGTGATCTGACTGTGTTTGCATGGCAAACATCATAGTAAAACGTTATCTCCCTTATCACGTAAGCCGAGTGGCAAAACTCTGGTGCGTTTCTGTCTTGTCTCCAGAATGTTTCTTAGAAATTATAGTAATTTTTAACAGAAGTACACACACAAACACCTTTCATTACAGAGATTCACATCATTTATTATTTCAGAACATTTTTCGGAACAGTACACTTACATTGTTGATGACTGACTCAGTCCTTAGCAAGGAGGATATGAGTGTTACTGGATAGATGTTCTGTCACACTATTTTCAGCTGCTTTTTGCTGGAGGAGGAGTGTCTTTCTCTTAAAAAAAACTTTTTCCAAAGAGTGTTGTTGGATTCAAGTAAGGCAACATGCTTAGTCAAGTAATAGTTAGATTTTTTTTTCTAGAAACTTTGGTCACACTTTATTTTAAGGTCCAATTCTTACTATTAACTATGACTTTTGCCTCAATAAATTCCTTATTTGCTGCTTACTGATAGTTAGTAATGTAGTTGTTTAGTAGGGGTTGAACGACTTCAGATTTTTTAAAGTTGACTTTTATGTGATGAAAGTCGAGTCGACTAGTCGTTGATGACGTCATTAATGAACAAATAAGTCTGGAGCTGTGATAAACACCTTGTGCACAGCTATGGCATATGACCCAGCGCTGCCCACATGGCTATTGCTCGTATAACAGCTCATTTTAACTTTTCAGTTTCAAAGCTATTTTATTGAGAAATCACAGAACAGTGTTGACAATACATTTCCGCTCTGAATGCTTCTGTGTGCGCGCGATCTGCACGTGATGTACGAGCTACTGTCTGTAATATGTGTGTGTTACATTTCAGCAGCGCATTAGATTAGAACGGCGATTAACTTACCTGTACAATAAGCTTTTTAAAACGTGCATTCTCCCGTTCAATTTCGAGCATCCAGTAATATAATCTCACATGTCTTGTGGAGCGCTTTCAGAGTATGCATTTATTTGTCATTTTAACTGTTTGGAAACGGAGCGTAAATGTGGAAGTCCTTCAAAGATTTCTTATCCTGTTGCGCCCTCTATAGGACCAGCGACTAGTCCACGTCAAGTTTAAAGTGTCATGGCAGAGCATTGAAGTTGACTAGTCAACTAGTCGATTAGTCGGTGCAACCCCTATTGTTTAGATATGTTGTAGGATTAAGGGATCTAGAATATGGTCATGCGGAAAAAGGCATTAACCCTTTGACTGTCACCCCCCATTTTAAAATATAGGCGTAAAAGTGCACTATCCAAACTTAAATTGTTATAATTCATGAACTCCTTTGAATACAGACCTAACGTTGGACTCTTTATAAAGAAGACAATCAGCAGATTATTGCAAAAGTGCAGTTGTAAAATAAATTTTCAGACAGCGAATTAGCCGAAGGCGATCAATTGTTTCGCTTTTGGTGTGAAAGCATCATTCTATGGAAGGCAGAAAAGGCCAAAAGTCTTTAAATAGAATGCATGATCTTGAATTTGACCAAGTCAACAACATGCACTGTTTGTCCGTGTTAACGTTACATCACGCACAGCAGCCAGTAGTTGCTGTATTTCAGACTATATTTGCATATGTAACACGATGTCTCATATGTACACATGTACACATATCTCAGAGGGAGTGAAATTAGTTTTTACTGAGGTTTTCAAAACTAATGTTTGCTAATCAGTCCTTGCTCACATAACACACTCAGCTGAGTGCAAATCATTACTCAACATAATTATTTTAAACACTCTGAAAAATGTAAAATAATTGCAGATTGGTTAATGCTGATACAAGCTCCTTCAGCAGAACAGAAAGTACAAACCAACAGCAATGGTAAAAAAAAAAACATACACTGTCAACGTTATCTGTGTACAATGAAAATCCTGGGGGATTTGTAAACAGAAATCAGTGATATCATTATATTTAGAAGCTATAATAATTAGCTTCATTAAAACAAATTGGAAAAAATCTAGTTTCTCATGGTTTGAGTAGTTCGGACGTGTAGTACTTCTCTTAAAGGTGTCTGGTTTGCTCTGTTAAGTACGTACAAAACTATTTTAATCTTTTGTCAGCCTGTTTACGCTTCACGTATCTAAAAGGGCGACACTGTGTGCTTCATGCAAGTTATCAGTATCAGTGTAAATACTGTAACTAGAGAGACAATTGAAAATATCTGTGACAAGAGTATTTTACAACTGAAAATAGGTGAAGAATTGTATTTCAGATAAGAAATTAACACAAGGGGTATTATGGTAGTAATATAGAATATAGAGTTAAATCTGTATAGAACAGAATCATATCTAAACCCCCAATTATTCCGTTATTCAAATTCACAAGAACAGATAAACCTGAAATAAGGTCATTTTAACAAGCCAAACAGTAGTGAAAATAGTTAGAAAATAATTATGAGAATGCAGATAATGTGTGATTTAAAAACATTGTGCATTTTAATTCACAGTTAGTACCTAGAGAACAAAAATGATGAATTAGTCAGCAGGAAACCCAAAACAATGTAAACACACGTTCATGTGCTTCTAGAGAGATAAGGCACACACAACAAGTTCATTCGCAGCAGGAGCCAGATAAATCCTCAAAGCACTGATAGCAGATGTCCTTTAAAGACTTTATTTTTGGCAATACGAATCAGATGTTGAGTTAGCATTAAAACAATATGTGAAGGAATGTGCATTAAGTTTTACATTTTGGTGTCATTCCCAGCGGGCACCTTGATGTCAATTTGATGTCAAATATTAGTCAAGACTTGATCAAGATACTGTAACGTCTTTTTAAATTCACTATGGACTGCAATTTCTGCCAGTGGTAATTCAGTGAAAATAAGAAGTTAGTTGGTTTAATTTATATGTAGGCCAATATGTTTAACGTTCAATTTAAATCAAATCAACGTCACGTCAAGGTTTTTTGACATCAATTTTGATGCCAATTTGATGTCTTTTCAACATCAGTTGCCCACTGGTTTGGTTTACTTTGAAAAACAAAGCACAAAATACAGCTCATAAAAAGTTAGCTCAGAGAAAAGGTCTTGAATCAGTTCTTTGCATATGCCATTTGGTTTGGGGGCTTTTATGCAATGCAATGACATTCATACATTATGAGTGTGGCTTAAGAGGACAACTCATTTCTTGGGCTACTGTAGAGAGAGGTTAAAGTTGCTGTTACTTTATTGTCTGAGGTGAAGAGTGAGCTGGGAGAGTGTGTGTGTGTGTGTGTGTGTGTGTGTGTGTGTGTGTGTACGTGTGCGTGTGTGTACCCAAACTGTATTTTGGGGACAAATTTGTACCCAGAAGTGATCTAAACCTGACAAAACCTGAGAAACCAGAATTATTCCTTTTGTTAATGATAAAGTTATTTTTAATAAATATAAAAAATTGTAAAAATACAGATATTTTGCAGAGTCAGGAAATGGTAATATCCAAAATCTTTGAACTTTTTTCGCTTTTGGGGACATTTTTTGGTCCCCATAAGGAAAATAGTGCAATTTTTTAAAAATGTAAACATGCAGAAAGTTTTCTGTGAGACTGATAGAATATACAAATTGTATAGAACAAAAATGTCTATGAAAAGTCGCCATAAAACATGGAAACCGAGCGTGTGTGTGTGTGTGTGTGTGTGTGAGTGTGTGTGCGCGTTTTTGTGACAAATGAGGACATAAATTTGTATAATGGCAAAGGTATGACATAGGTATTACAAGAAGAAGGTGACTTTTCAGGACATTACCCCATGTCCCCTCTTTTCAAAACGCTTATAAATCACACAGAATGGAGTGTATTGAAAATCTGAAATAGCACAAAGCTTCCTGTAAGGGGTAGGTTTAGGGGTAGGGTTGGTGTAGGGCAATAGAATATACGGTCTGTACAGTATAAAAAACATTACGCCTATGGGATGTCCCCACTTTTCACAAAAACAAACCTGTGTGTGTGTGTGTGTGTGTGTGTGTGTATATTGAACCCGCGTTTTAGCGCCACTCACTGGAAGTTTCATTTTGAAACATTATATAATAAATATTTAAATAGAGGGAAAGAATTTAAGCTCACTTTCACTCCCATGTTGTGAACTTTATGGGAATTGTCCCCTATTGTATGCTGAAAATTGCATAAAGTACTTTTATTTTTCTGTTTGACTTTTACAAACTGCCCAGCCAAAAGTCTGGTCACAGATGAGTTCATTTGTGTATCTCATAGTCCTGAAAGTTCAGAGTGTGCAGAACTGTAATCTTGACAAAGGGTGAAAACTTCGAAGTGAACTAAAACGTAAGTTTTGATTTATGTAGCATTTTAAGTCACTACATAGTTTCCAATCTTAGCTTTGATGAAATTTCGATTATTCTAAAATGTGAAAAATAGCAACAGTCCACTAGTTTGTTCTCCAAGTTGGAACAGAATAAAAGTTTAGCTGCTTGCAGTGTTAAAATCAAACAGAGTTCAGTGCTTAAATAAGGCCAGATTGTGCCCTTATCTGCTAGACTTAAAGTGTGAATGAAATGAGAGTTGAAAAGGATTTCTCATTAATTTTGCCTGCCTCTTCTCCTCTCTCTCGCTCACTCTCTCTGCCCCCGTAGCTGAAACCCGCCCCGTTTCATTAGCAGGATCTGCCCTATAAATACTCTCTTTTGGCAGAGAAACTTACTCAGTGCCCTCAGAAACCCCCACACTAACACATCCGCGTGCCCAGAGCTGCCAGTCATGAAGGAGCTGAGAAGCAAGGCGTTCTGGAGGGCTGTTTTGGCTGAGCTGGTGGGTATGACCCTCTTCATCTTCCTCAGCATTACAGCTGCAGTCGGAAACGCCAACAATGACAAACCAGATCAGGAGGTCAAGGTGGCTCTCGCGTTTGGCTTGTCCATCGCCACTCTTGCCCAAAGCCTGGGTCACATCAGCGGAGCCCATCTGAATCCAGCTGTGACGCTGGGCTTGCTGGCCAGCTGTCAGATCAGCTTGCTGAAGGCTGTGATGTACATCGTGGCCCAGATGTTTGGTGCAGCGCTGGCGAGCGGCATCGTGTATGGCGTCACCAAAGGGGATGCCCTGGGGCTAAATACGGTGAGTACGCTGATCTTCAGTATCTCTGCTTTAATTAATCTGTAATTAAATGTCAATTTTAAGTCTAGGAAATGTATGATTGGTTAAATTTCACAAATAAATAATTAGTTACAAAGAAAGAAATTTAGAATTTTTCTACACTGTTAAAAATATATCAAATCTGAATTTGGTTTTATCCAAGTCGAGAATATTATGAACAAATCTATCTATATTAGGTTAAAGCAAGAAAAGCTATTTTAAGGTTCAGATAACACACACACATGCACACATCTCCTTTAGGTAACAGTTTTGTATTTTCATGTTTTTACAGTAAACTGCTGCTGTTTATATTACAGTTTATATTGCATGTATTTTACCTCTTGGAAAAAAAGTGTAAAAATACAAAACAACAACAACTGGTAAACAAAGCAACCCAGTGCCTGGTTTATTGTAGTTATAAATTATATTAGACATTATTTTTAAAAAAAGATAATATATCTGTAAATATTTATATATAAAATATGTAATACTCTAAATAATAGTTATAAAAAAATGAAGTATATAAACTTCAAACTGATTTCAGCAACATTTCTTATTTTCATTTACTTTAACCTGATGTTCTAAAATAACTAAAACAAAAATAAACATTTATATTTAAAACTTTTTACAAAATTAACACAAATTCAAATGAAAGCAGAAAATGTAAAAATAAAAACTGATTCAAAATATTAATGAAACTATAATAGTTGCTCACTGATACTAAAGCAACACTGCTCGGTGTGTCAGAATCAGTCACTGTGAATGGGTGTGAAGATACTCTTATCATCTGTCTTCAGAGGCGGCGTTCTTTCCATTGATTATGTTTTCTTAACATTTTAAGAAGGCGTAATGCACATATTACTTTGCCAGTAAACAGAGTCATATCATGTTATTGCTGAGTGACATCAGAAGACTGTCCTCCGACCCGAAAACATTTCTTACTTGCATAAATGTGCATTTAAATGTACATAATTTTTCCTGCTTATATCTTATTGTATACGTGATCAAATGAGTCTCTGAGTGTTTCCTCTGCTTTAAATGGATTGTGATGCTCGCGATGCATGCAAAGAAATTATTCGAAATACTGATTATCCGTTTGAATCTACACAACAATCGAACTAAATCTATTTTTTATTCACAGATCAGTGGTGATATTTCTCCCGGTCAAGGTGTTGGTATTGAACTCTTCGCTACCTTCCAGCTAGTGTTGTGTGTCATAGCAACCACAGACAAAAGAAGGCGGGACGTGACGGGCTCCGCCCCTCTGGCCATCGGCCTCAGCGTTTGCCTGGGCCATTTGACAGCCGTGAGTAACCAGCATTCACTCTTCTCCTGCTGCTGTCTCTTTTCTGCATCAGCATTCCTGTAGCTGTTGTAAATATTGCCAGGGTCACCATATGAATACATAAAGCAACATGACATGAATAGAGTGATGTTTAAGTATGTAAATTAGTTTCTGCTTTAAGAGAAATAAAAATAAAGTCGCATAACTGATTCAAAAAATGGGCAGCTTATTTCTCTTGCTCAATCACCCATGACTCCTTTGTTTTTCTCTGTTTAGATCAGTTTCACAGGATGTGGGATCAATCCGGCTCGATCCTTCGGCCCTGCAGTGATTCTTCGAGATTTTACCAACCACTGGGTAAAATTATATCTCTGTTTTCCCCTTTGAAAGTTAATACATTATATATATAAAAAAAATAATAGAGAATGAATGTGTTAAATGTAAACCATTCAGGATCTTATCAGAAGACAGAATCAGCTCATATTGAACTTTTATAGTAATGAGTAACAATTATATTGTTTTAGATGAATGCCTAGTCAAGAATAATCTATAGTTAACTTAGTTAAATCACATGTTTGTGTATTGTTTGCGAAGGGTTACTTAGTGTATAAAGTCCCAGATAGCACATGTACATGCAGAGACGTCTATTTAAAGGGACAGTTCATCTAAAAATGAAAATTCTCTCATCATTTACTTATCCTTAAGTTGTTCCAAACCTGTATGGGTTTCTTTCTTCTGTTGAACATGATGATATTTTGAGGAATGTGAGTATCAACCCGTTTTTGGTCCCCATTGATTTCCATAGTTTGGGGGGAAATGCAATGGAAGTCAGTGGGGACCAGAAACTGTTTGGTTACCCAGATTCTTTCAAATATCTCCTTTTGTTTTCGGCAGAAGAAAGAAACTCATACAGGTTTGAAACAACTTAAAGGTGAATAAATGATGACTGGAATTTCATTTTTGGATGAACTGGCCCTTTAAGGTCTAGCTTTTCATCCTGTAAATGTATTGTTTGCTCACCTGCAACAGGGTGCTACATAGCCATAATACAAATTTATTTAAGATGTTTACGAGATATTTGTACACAAAAACATCTTGGAAATGAAGTTAGCGATATGAACAAACCCCTTACCTTGAGTATGTTTGATATGGACATGAATGATACCTCGAATTTGGCTTGTTGAGAAGAAATTAGCTATTAAAAATCTGATTACATTGGAGGAGGTCATATTTGGAGACCAGAATATCAGAGAGACTGGGAGTGACCCTTGATTTGGGCCAGTAAGCAAACCCAGAATACCCTACATTGGGAAAAAGAGAAAAAAAAGGTCCTCTTTTGAAATACTGTTGACTATACGTATCTTTGCAAGTACATGTCAACTAACTCTCATTAGCGTATTAGTAGACTGTCAGGCTAGGGTTAGGTTAGTAGAATAAGTTGAAATGCACTTGCAAAGTTACTTATAGTCAACAGAATGCCTAAAGTGGACCAAAATGTGGTGTAGAAACAATTTTCACTCAGAAATTGCTAGTATATTTCACAAACAATTACAAAGAAAATCTACCTGGTCTCATGGCAAAAACGTACCTGGGGGCACTTTTTCGCGAGACGCGAAATACATACCAATAAGTACATATCACTGCAGTTTCCAAAAGAAATGAACACTAGAGGCAGTAAAACTCCGACACCTTTTACATTATTTTCACACAAAGTATGATTTACAGAGTTTCGAATAATAAAGCGTAATTTTCGCACAATTACTTAAAGAGTATTATGTTGTGACTTCAAAACATTTTTAATATGCTGGGAGATTTGAAAACTGATGCTTTTGAATGTTAGCACCACACATATCCAGCTTCATATCAATGGGTTTTGATAGATGTTAGGTTTGTTCGGTGGCTCACGGAGTACGGAGACGTACTTGAGAGGTGAGCAGCTCCGGTTCAAATCCCGTGTAACTACGGTTCGAAAAAACGGTTCAAATCTGCATATAAGTAAGTTCAAATGA
>NW_015549682.1:166066-174184 GCF_001515605.1 Sinocyclocheilus anshuiensis | reverse complement strand
AAATCTGCACATAAGGAAGTTAAAATGGCACGGTTGCATCAAAAAATGTGTTTTTATATCAGTTTTGCATTTGTTAACACTATCGGGTAGGTTTAGGGTTGGGTTTGGTGTAGGGCATATTTCCAACACGATAGAGCATTAACTTTTAGCGACAGTCCCCAGGTATTTGAATTCTGAATCGCCGCAATACGTACCTGAAGCAACGTAATAAAAACACATGTAGTTGACATGTAGTTACAAAGTTACTTATAGTTAATAGAATGTCTAAAGTTGACTATCGAAATAAAGTGTAACCAAACACAACAATACGTACCTATATCAACGTAATAAAAACGTGCCAGGGTTGACGTATTGAACCCGTGTTTTAGCGCCACTCAGTGGACATTTCTCTTTGAAACTGCGGCGAAACGTGCAGTAAGGTACGTAAAAACGGTGTTGCAGAAAAGTACCCAGAGGTACGTATTTTTATGAGACTGGGTTGTGCAAGTAACATGTTTAAATTAATTAAACAAAATTTTGAAGTAGAAAAACTTTTTTAAAAAGCATACTCCAATAAAGTTTAGACTCAGAAAACATCAATAAACATCAAAAAATAATTTATTTATAGTAGCGACTGACCACATGAACTAACAACAAATCAGAAAAGCTTCGCATTTTAGCACCAGTAAGCACCCTCAGGAATGCTTTATATGATATTACATAAGCGATCCCACCCACAGACACAAATAGACTTTTAAATATTTTTGAATTTGTTGTTTCCAGTCGATGTTTGAAATGATTTCTCTACTGTTTTCAGGTCTATTGGGTAGGCCCTATGTGTGGAGGTGTGGCAGCTGCGCTGGTCTATGACTTCCTGCTCTACCCTAAACTGGACGACTTCCCCGACCGCGTGAGGGTGCTGGTGTCCGGCCCGGCCACAGACTACGACGTCAACGGTACTGACGATCCACCTGCTGTCGAGATGTCATCAAAGTGATATGATACTCTGAGTATTTAGTGTATGATATTCTTCAAGACCACAAAACATCTGTAAATATACCTGTTTTTCCCACAGGGAAATAGCATTCATTGTAATTGATTATATGACAGTGAGGAATTGCAAGTTTAAAACTGTCTTTGTAGTTGTTCAAAGGGACATCTGGCATTTTGTATTGACTGATTAGAGTTTTGTATTATTGTTTGTACTCTTATTTAGAGAATCAGTATGTACCTCAGGAAATTTATACAGTTTTCACTATTTTTTTTCTAACTTTTTTCACTTTGTATTGTGTTATGTGTACACTTTGATATTGTTTGTTTCTAATTAAACTTCAGAATGTTTAATCCTAAAGTGTTTTTCTTCAAATTACAAAAGTTAAATTCCAAGACAAAAAATGTAGTTAAAAAAAAGTTAGTTGATGTTTTTAAGTCGCACATATGCAAGGGTTAACCATCAATCATCATATCAATCAAATACATTTTTTGAATCAATAATGGAAGAGTTACTTTGGAAGGTATATCCATAAAATTTTGAAAAAGCCTGCTTTGTTTTAAAATGTGGACGACAGCCGTGTAATCCACTGGTGGGAAGTTGAAACAGTTTATTTTCAGATAGTCAAATATGACATAAACAGAAATAAATGAAGACTTGAGGTAAAACTAAACTAGACTTTAACTATGAACGTGAACCTGAAGCATGATTTTAGAAACTCACTGACAGTGGGTAAACTCAAACAAAGGGACAAGGGACTAGGGACTAGGGAAACAAGAGGGCTATAAATACTAGGGCTAATTAGGGTAGCGAGGCACAAATGAGAACAATCAGGAAATCACAGAAGGGAAACAGGAACTACAACTACAAACTAAAAGACTAGATAACAAAGCAAGAGCACAAAAGGCACAGAAGCCTGACAGCAATATTTCACTTTCAAAGATGCCATATGTCCCATAAGCCTTCTGTAGTCTAAGTCTTCCTTGAAAAGCATCGGCTAAATTAATACATGTATTGAACCTTCTCTAGTCTTGCCTGGGTCCTAATGGGGAGAGTAAAAGAATAAAAATTAAGCATTTTTTTAAGCATGTGTTTTTGAGGAAAATGAGAAAAGTGCATCATTTAAATTACATTTTTGGGAGCATTTTGGAGTGAAATGTGACCTGGATATTTTTGAATGTGGGTGTAAGTGACCTTGATGTAGTTATGAAGCATATCAGAGAACAGTCTTGGTGTAACATAAGCTATAGAGCAGTATGAAACAGTGTGTGATACACGCTTATCAAAGAACTGCCTGTACAGCATACACCAAAAAAAAAAGTTCATTTCTTCATTTTTACACATGTACTAACACTGCATGTATTTCGTAATTTCAAACCTTTATATACACGAATATCAATATTACTCAAATTATGTAATTGTTTAAACAATTTATGTAACTGATGTTGATTTTTAAGACCATGTCCTAGTTTCATTGGCTGTGATATTGTTTGGTAATGATTGACCATCATTTTCTTTCATATCGGCTTCTCTGAAGAGGGAGGAAAAGTGCTATTTTTAAACAAGAGAATGATGTGAAGAATCTCAAAGTCAATAAACAAAAAAGTCAGTCCACACATGTACGGAAATATTTAATACAGGTGAATAAGCCATCTCGCGCTTCTGGAAATGGCGTATAATGATGTTTAATGGACTAGTAGCCACCCATGGATAAAGCCTGGAAGCCCACCTCCCTCCTTTGTGCATCTTATCCTGTCTCGTATCCTGTTCCACACCAAGGAATGTCGCATCTCTTTTTCCTTATTGTTCCCAAGGTCATGTAGTAAACCAATGCTCATGAATGAGTAGCCTGATAATAAATAAATAAATAAATTTTCTGCATAATAAAAATGTTGTATTCCAAAGTTTTCAATCTGTAAACAAAATAACATGCATTTATGAGACCACTTGTTAAAATATTTTGCATTGAATTTAGAAAAACATACTTTGCATTACAAATTATAAAAGTTTAATTGAACGAACATTAAAAATGTTGACAGCAGCCCTGTCCCAAACAGCACCTTAAGGGGCCACACACACGTAACGTCTTTTGCACGCTCAAGTTCGTTATTTCAAATGTAGACGAGCGACAGTCGCAATGTTCATGTGATGCGATGCGTTCGTTTTTCACCACAGTGAGATGAAAACATCTCAACTTTTCAGAATGCCGCAAGTGCACCGCAGGTCATGTGACAAGAGCTGACCAATCAGCTTCATCCTTTAGGTAAAAACATTGAAAGCTCAGCCAAGATGGAGGAACAGCTGATCATAGCTGTACAGGGATACCCGTATTTAAATAAATTTAGTAGCAGAGCTGCTGTCCACCAAAGCATTTTTCCCAAGGCTTTTTAAAATTGTTTTCAATGTGAGCACAGTTTTTTTTAAACGCCAGAATCATGAGATGCTGAGAGATGCTATTTCATGCTGAGCATTGAGAGCTTGGACGTTTTTTCTTGATGGTGAGAGTTGAAGAATTTTCAACTTAGAGTAAAACACAGCGCTCATCCCTGTCACTTTTTAGTCAGCCGTCCAATCACAGTGGAGGAGGGGCGGGGCAAAAACCACACCGACCAATCGCCACATCCTTGTTGTTCAAGAGCAAGACGACAACAAGAAGCACAACAATGGAATAAAATCATTTAAAACAAGGGCCAGAGCAAGTACTTTACATTCTGTCAACAGTTTTATATTCAGAAATAAATTATCTGCAAAATCAGATTATCCGAGGATATTCTGTATCATATCAGCCAAAAAAACAAAAAACACTGTGCCGCAGAAGCACTCTCGAGCGCTCACAGCTAGGTGGCTAAGCTGGCTAAAAACGCATTGGTGAACACACGGCCTAAACCTTTGCCGTATTCCACACTTTTGTGACGTAATGCCTCTTCAGGAGCTCTGCGGTGGAGCTCGCCTCATGCAGTATTATAATCCTGTGATACCGGAGGCTGCAGTTTTAGGACTGCATTTTTAGGAGCCTAGATTTTTGTGACAGCGCCACCTAGCTAATAGTACTCCATCAGAGGAGACCTGATTCAAACCTGAAACAAATGGGTGCAAAGACTGCTAGACCACAGAAACGATTCAATTTTATTATCTTCCTATCTTATTTTTAATGAGGCGATTTCAAACTTGAAATGTGCGACGCTTTCTGTGTCATCCGCTTCCAGTTATTTTTAGCTGTACAAAAGCATTCAGTTATGCTGCTAGATGTTGCAGACTGGTATTTGTTATCATATTAGTTTCATTCATTAACGTAATCATAAACACACTAGTTTGTAGCAACTATTTTAAGGTTTACTACACTTTAAGTTGGTTGCACACCAGACAAGACACGCCAATCCACACTGCGGGTAATAAAAATCAAGCTCATGCATACAAAGAAAACAACTTATATTTGCATTAAAAAAATATGGTCTTTTATAAGGGCTCGTAGATTAAAAAAAAAATCGATTTAAATATGTCAAGAGGCTTACCAACAGTTATGTTTAGTGTTTAGGGATTGGTTAGGAGAATATATCAATTAAGTTTAAACATTTAAAACCTAAATCATACATGAAAATTAATAATACAAATATATGTCATGCACCTGTTTTGCTCATTCAAAAGATCTAACATCTAACATTTTGCTCTAACATCTGGAAGTGCATACCATTATTTGGGTAGCATTTTATTTTACAGTCCTGTTCCACATGTACATACCATGTAGTTATTATAGCAATTACAATAATTAGGTAATAACTAGATACTAACCCTGAACCTACACCAAAACCTAACCTTAACCCATGTAGTTGCCTTATATTACTCAGTACTTTCTTAGGTAAGTACATTGTAAGGGGATGTAAGTGCACGTACTGTAAAATAAAGTGCAACCATTATTTGGCATTAGTTTAAACGTTTTAAATAACAACATCATTTGGGACAGTTTTAACATTGCTTTAAATTGTGATTTTGCCATAATTGGCAGAACATGAAATATTCTTGTTGAGTCACGGTGCCATCTTGTGGTATGACTGACAGGAATACCCAGAGGACTCCTGTAGCTCAACCAGCAAAGCACAGCTAGCAAAGCCAAGCTCATGGGTTCAGTTCCCAGGGAGTACATGTACTGATAGAATGTAGACCTTGAATGCAATGTAAGTCTCTTTGGATAAAAGTGTCTGCTGAATGCATAAATATAAACTCAGATTTTCCCACCACTGTCTTTGACTCAAATGCAGCATTAAGTGCTTCCACCAGTATTGTCATTTCCATCACAACCAATAATTTTGCCACTACATTTTGATCAAAAGTTACAGAGGAGGTTACAGAGTACAGGACAGTATCAGTGAAGTGCATGCTTGAGATATGTGACATGCAAAGAAAACAAAGACAACTCGAGGTAAATAACTTGTGAACAGAGTGTTTATGACATCAGCGGTTCTGGAAAAAGACTCACTATAAATCAATGCAAATTATCCTGAATTTATTTCCTATCTGATTAATCAAATCATAGTGTTTGCTTGATGACTTTGTTCCCAAGATATAGATGTTAGCTTGTTTTATTTTATTTTTTTCTTACACTGTAAGTGTAGTATGTTGACAACATCTTAAATATCATAGGGTCTTATTTCTTTCTGGATGCCCTAAAGGAGAATAATTGACAGAAAATCAGAACAGTTTGTCCAGGAAAGCGGGAAACTACAAAAGACAAGTTTCTTTTGTCAGCTACTGCTGTTGAGTCTCTTATCAGTGTCTATATTTTCTTCACCTGGAATGTTAAAGCATTATTATTATTGCTGTTAATATGTTACAAATAAATATACATTTAATAATGAAGTTTTTAAAATATGCTTTATGTGTGTGTGTGTGTGTGTGTGTGTGTGTGTGTGTGTGTGTGTGTTCCCTCTCCTAGGTCTGCAGAGTTAGTCCTTTGATGTGGTGTATTCGTTTGTGTATATCTCCAAAATGTAACCATTTTCCCAAAAGTCTTATTTTGTGAGATAAAAATCTCAGGCACTGAGACACTGAGACAGGGCAGTTCAGACATTGCGGTGAATCAGAGGTAAAAAAAAACCGATATAAATACTGTTCAGTTACTTGCACAGACCGATCGTTTCATGTCTTTACACATAAATGTATCGTCACGAGCCGCAGGGTTTAATTTGGTTTTGTTTGTGTATGTTTTTTGACTCTCAAAGCTGTGATTCCCATTCACTTCCATTATATGACTGACAGACTGCAACGGTTTGAGTTAAAAATCTTTGTTTGTGTTCTACTGTTGAAACAAAGTCACCTACATCTTGAATGCCCTGGGGGTAAGCAGATAAATGTCACATTTTCATTTTTGGGTGAACTATCCCTTTAATGTTGAAATTAAGTGTTATTTTGTGCACACAATTAATATAGGGGGAGAATCTGTTAGTGTTTAATGTCCTCTTGTATTGGGATTTCAATTTAAGTTGGTTGCAATGGTATTTCCCTATATTAGCACATTAGGACATTTGGCCTACACACATGCACAAACAAACACCAAGACAGGCAAATTAGACGTTTTTTATAGGGTTTTACAGGGTAAATTGGATTTCAATGTAGTGCAAGTGTTTTCTACGGCAATCTGTGACCATTTCTACACTGGACACATCAAAGTGAAAGTTACAAAGAACAGGGCATCAGATGACTTTTGGCAACTTGGTTTGCAACAACTTGTAAGGATATTTTTTGTGTTCTCAATAGTAAAAAAAGGCTCATATATTACCCTATATCTTTTGATGTGCACAGATGAGAGTTCATTTTAGGGTCAGGGTTAGGTGATTTTTGTCTGATTTATTGGTTTTCGATTCATGAACCAAGCATTTAATTTGGGTTAGAGATCTGAGCTAAATTGCTCAAATTTAATTTAAGAGCGTAACATCTCCTAAACATGCAGATGTCAGTCCTGTGTTCCGTGTTTTGTGTTTTCCTCCCCCACGTGCTTTCCATGAAAGCTCGCCGCAGCGACGGCTTCAGATGACGCCACCATCAACTCTTTGTTCTGGCATGGGGCCAATTACCATCACCCCGTGGACCTCCCAGACACCATGGGACTAAGCTGGAGGGAAGGGATCCTCCCGGTGTCTGGAGAGTGTCCGGCCCCGAGCCAGAAACAGCCCGCCGGCTGCGCCGATGTCTAGCCCGCCGGCCGTTCCTCAGTCAAGCCCGTCGGCCGCTCAGCAGACAAGCCCGCCGGCCGCAGCATTCCCAAGCCCACTGGACGCTCCGAAGTCAAGCCCGCTGGCTACGGCATTCCCAAGCCCACCAGCCGCTCCAAAGTCTAGCCCGCCGGCCATTCCTCAGTCAAGCCCGCCGTCCGCAGCTCTCTCCAGCCCGCCGGCCATTCCGATGTCAAGCCCGCCAGCCTCGGCGATGTCCTCTAACCAAAGGAGGAGGATGAGGAGAAAAAGACTGTTCTCCGCCCTCATCCTGGCCTCAGAGCTCGCTCCAGTGTCGGCTCCAGCCCCAGAGCTCGCTACAGTGTGGGCTCCAGCCCCCGAATCCAGCCCAAAGAGGGCTCCAGTTCCCGAGTTTAGCCCACGGAGGGCTCCAGTCCCCGAGTTTAGCCCAGAGAAGGTCCCAGTCCCCGAGTTTAGCCCAGAGAGGGCCTCAGTCCCCGAGTTTAGCCGAGAGAGGGCTCCATTCCCCGAGTTTAGCCCAGAGAGGGCTCCAGTCCCCAAGTTTAGCCCAGAGAGGGTTCCAGTCCCCGAGTTTAGCCCAGGGAGGGCTCCAGTCCCCGAGCTTAGCCCAGAGAGGGCTCCAGTCCCCGAGCTTAGCCCAGAGAGGGCTCCAGTCCCCAAGTTTAGCCCAGAGAAGGCTACAGTCCCGAGTTTAGCCCAGAGAGGGCTCCAGTCCCCGAGTGTAGCCCAGAAAGGGCTCCAGTTCCCAAGTCGAGCCCAATGAGGGCTCCAGCCCCCAAGTCAAGCCCAGGGAGGGCCACTGTTCCCGAGTTAGGCCTACGGAGGGCCTCTAAAGATGATATTCTCCCCAAGAATTTTTTTTGGGGGGGGGGTAGTATGTGGCATCCATAGTGGCCAGGCCGAGTGGCGAGGCCAAGGCCACGGAGGCCGTCCAGCCATGGCCTTCTGAGTTCCCTGCTC
>NW_015549682.1:154079-165963 GCF_001515605.1 Sinocyclocheilus anshuiensis | reverse complement strand
GAGAGGGCTCCAGTCCCCGAGTTTAGCCCAGAGAGGGCTCCAGTCCCCGAGTTTAGCCCAGTGAGGGCTCCAGTCTCCGAGTCTAGTACAGAGAGGGCTCCAGTTCCCGATGGCCTCCTGAACTGTTTGCTCCACCATGGCCTCCTGAACTGTCTGCTCCGCCATGGCTCCCCGAGTTCCCTGTTCTGCCATGCCGTTCCTCAGTCAAGCCCGCCGGCCGCGGCATTCCCAAGCCCGCCAGTGGTTCCTCAGTCAAGCCCACCGTCCGCGGCTCTCTGCAGCCTGCCGGCCGTTCCGATGTCAAGCCCGCCAGCCGCGCCGATGTCCTCTAACCAAAGGAGGAGGATGAGGAGAAAAAGTCTGTTCTCCACCCTCATCCTTAAATCGAGTCCCTCCCGAAAATCACTGGGCCTCTCCAGCTCACCCCACCAGAGAGGGTCCCAGTCCCCGAGTTTAGCCCAGAGAGGGCTCCATTCCCAGAGCTTGCTACAGTGTGGGCTCCAAGCCCAGGGAGGGCCACAGTTCCCGAGTTAAGCCTACGGAGGGCCTCTGAAACCGACATTCTCCCCAAAGATTTTTTGGGGGGGTAGTAGGGGTCCATCCGTGGAGGCCGGGCCGAGTGCCGAGGCCAGGCTCCCCGAGCTCCCTGTTCCGCCATGGCCTCCTGAACTGTCTGCTCCGCCATGGCTCCCCGAGTTCCCTGTTCCGCGATGGCCTCCTGAACTCCCTACTCCGCCATGGCCTCCTGAACTCCCTACTCTACCATGGCCTCCTAGTCTGCCTGCTCCACCATGGCATCCTAGTCTGCCTGCTCCGCCATGGCCTCCTAGTCTGCCTGCTCCGCCATGGCCGCCTAGTCTGCCTGCTCCGCCATGGCCTCCTAGTCTGCCTGCTCCGCCATGGCGCCCCAAACTGCCTGATCCGCTATAGGTCCCGGAACGGGTACCGCTCTCGAGGCCTGCCGTCCCGTGTCTGTCCTGAGGGGCCTCCAGAGCACCCCACCCCCTCCCCATTGGATGTTGTGGGGCGCGTGGACGCACCTTCCGGGAGGGGGGAGTAATGTCAGTCATGTGTTCCGTGTTTTGTGTTTTCCTCCCCACGTGCTTTCTATGACCCAGTTTTCCCTTATGTTCAATTATGTTTATTGATCCCAGGTGTTTCTCGTCAAGTCCTGTTTATTTAAGTGGTTCCTGTTCTGAATTTGGTTGTGCTGTCTTAAACGTCGATCCCCGTTCCTACGTGTGTGTTGAATTCTCCTATGTCTCCTTCGCTCCTCGCTCTGGCACAGTAGACAACACCGTGACAGCAGAACAGGGTTCCTCAGAAGGTGGCCTGTGGGCCAGAGACACAAATGTTTGGCCTGCGTCCCACGCTGAAATCAAATGTTTATGTAAGTGTATGCACCAAGCACAATCTGTGAAAATTTTAGTTCATAGAAAACAAAAAACTAAACAAAAAGTCCCAAAAACACAATATACTACTCAAAAATGTGGGAATGTAGAAATGTTCCCAAGGTTAACCATATGTTACCCTAAAGCCCAAAGTATACTTAATTTTTTTACGCATATGTTGCGCACTGTTGAATGCACAGCTTTTCCAAGTATAATCCATTTGACAGCATGTGCAGATACAGGTGTTTGACACATGCGGACTATAGAGATTTGTCATCGTCCAGTGCTTTTTCTCTCCAAAAGTTATGAGTGATAAAAATGTCTTTATGTTGATTTGCTGCTGTCTTTTAATCCCCTCACACATGTACTCGTCAATGTGGGCGCCTATTGTTTCTGCCGTCTTCAGTAGTGTTCAGTAGTGTTGTTCTTGTTCCATCTCCTCTGTTTTTTTTTCAACAGTTAAACAATGTCCCAGTTCAGTGTTGACACCTTGTGGACAAACTAAGTGAGGCAAAAACAATTCACAGCACTTGTGCAAGCGGTTACAAAAATTGGACTGTGCACTACAGTATGTGTGTACTCTTCTGATGACGAAATTCATGTCACGCGTATTGCACACCAACCCAAAATGAAAGTATATAAAAAGTGGGCTTAACCCTAAAGGCCTGTTCCGACACAAATGTTCAGCAAAATCGGTCTGATTTTTGCATGCAATTTTGTCTGTTCAGACTAATCCATAAAAATTGCAGATGGCCTGAATGAAAATGCAAATTCACTCTCATTAGGTGGCACTTTCAGAAATTGAACACTGCACAACTTTCCGTTTCTGACACCCCTTGTCAAGAAAGGAAGTCAAATAGTATTTATATGTTTTTAAACAGCCGTTCCGATTTTTGTATTCGCTATGGTGCTTATCAAAGACCAAGCTGTATTTTTATGTAACAGCAGTGGCTCTGGGAATGTGACCAAAAGCGCAAATCTCATTGGTTGGCCACTTTTTTCGCAAATTAAAATGTTCATCACATCAAACATTTGTCTTGGTGTGACCAGGTCTTAAACCTGGAAACCTTGAATAGTGTGTTCCTTATACGCAATATACATTTGGGCAGCATAGGATCCAGGGAACATATGACTCCCAAAAATGCAACAGACAAAGATCTTGATTTGAAAATGGATCTACTGGATCTTAATGTTCTTGTTATGTGACATTATCTCTTAGGCAGTTAGCAATTAACTACCTTCTTCCTCCTGCCATTTTCTGGTCTAAAACTGTGGTTGCTTTGTTAAAACCAGTTTCCTGTCAACCATCTTTCACCAAGTGTTTATAAGTGGTCGCTAAGCTGACATTTTCATTTACCAGCTAAAAGGCAGAAAAGGAACAATATTCGTAATGGCACGAGAGCTTAAAAGTTGGTCGTTTTGGCGGGCAGTATTGGCAGAGTTTGTTGGGATGATGGTTTTTGTTTTTATTGGCATAGCCTCTGCCACTGGAAACAAGCATAACAGATATCCCGACCAAGAGGTTAAAGTAGCTTTAGCTTTTGGCCTGGCCATTGCCACATTGGCTCAGAGTTTGGGGCATATCAGTGGAGCCCATCTGAACCCAGCTGTTACTTTAGGACTTTTGGTCAGCTGTCAGATCAGTTTCTTCAGGGCCATCATGTATATCATTGCCCAGATGTTGGGAGCTGTGCTGGCAAGTGGCATTATGTTCAAAGTTAGTCCTGACCCTGAATCAACACTGGGACTCAATATGGTAAGTTGTTTTAAATGTAATATTAAATCACAACCACTAATAGTACATTCAGAATTGCATTATTTGGATAGTTTTCACACAGGGAATGTGTTAAGGGCTAGTACTATAAGATACATAAATGTTTATTTTATCTAGCTAAGATTTTGTATGTTGGTTTCAAATTCAAAATCGTCTTAAATTACAATTTGTTTTAGTCTTTCCTCTTTCCAGTATCTTTTCTTTCTTTATTTTTTGTTTGTATAACAATGAAATCACACTGGCATATATTCGGGCAAGGTGTACCTATATAAAGAGTTTTCAGTGGCGTCTGGGGCAGCAAAAGGGTGTCAAATTTGTTTTTACAAAATGTGTTTTCAGGGCTGTCAATGTCAACGTACGTGTAAAATATGAAATATTTTTAATAATTTTTAATACATAATATTATTTCATCAGTAAACAATGTAAACACTTTCCAGGTGATATTTTAACAGTTTGCTATGTAGTATTGCAATGACAATATAAAATTACAATAATCTTGACCTGAGAGCAAAGTTTATACTTTTTTCTTCTTTTCATTTAATATTTTAAATACAATTTCTGTTGCTTTGTGTATTATCTTTTCCATTTTCACTTTTTCATTAATTTTATTTTGTAACTGTTTAAGTTTTACAATAAAAATCATGTTACTTTAGGTCCCCATTCTGACAACATATCCCATGTAGTGTGACTAATAAGGTCAGCGTTTGATAAATGGGCTGTCTTTTTGCTCTGATAATAATGGTGCAGATGTTCAAAATTCATCCAAATATTAAAAGGTCTTGAAATTGCATTTATTATCCTGTCTTGCTGTTGTAATGTGACTGTAGTAGTATAATCTTGTTGAATCCTTTTTCGCATCTTTACAATGTAATCCAATTTTTTCTTATAGCTGAGTAACGGAGTGAAAGTCGGTCAGGGATTTGCCATTGAGCTTTTTGCAACCTTTCAGCTGGTCCTCTGTGTCCTGGCCACAACAGACAAACATCGAACTGATGTTACAGGCTCTGCACCCCTAGCCATCGGACTGTCAGTTGGTTTAGGGCACCTAGTTGCAGTAAGCAACTGACTTTTCATTAACCAAAAATAAATGATATGTAATGATCTTGGAAATTAGATCAGTAGGTCTCCAACCAAGTTTAGTCAAATCTCCATTCTCTTTATGTTAAGTTGCTCATCATAAACTTTATAAGTTCATCATTCCTGTCCCCAGATCAGTTACACCGGGTGCGGCATCAACCCTGCTCGATCTTTTGGACCAGCTGTTGTTCTTGAAGCATTTAAAAACCACTGGGTACGTTCTTCCCTATTTTTTTTTTTTCTATTAGATTGTTGTAAGAACAAATTGTAACACTTTATTTTGATAGTTCCACTTTAGACATCCTACACTCTAAAAAATGCTGGGTTAAAAAGGGACAAACCCAGCTATTGGGTTGTTTTGAACCCAACCGCTGGGTCACATTTTTTAGAGTGAACTAACTATAAGTAACTTTGCAACTACATGTCAACTAGCAGTCATTAGAGTACTAGTAGACTGTCTGCTTAATATCTGCTGACACTTTATTTTGATGCTCCCTCAACAGACCCTCAACTGACTATAAGTAACTATGAAAGTCAAATTATTCTACTATCCCTAACCAATTTACTAATACTCTAATGAGAGTTAGTTAACTTGTAGTTGCAAAGTTACTTGTAGTTATGTCTGAAGTAGATTATCAAAATATAGTTTAACCAGTGCTGGGTAATCTGTAATCTGGATTACATAATCAGGTTCCAAAAATTAAGTACTTGTAATTAGACTATATTACATTTTAAAATACTTCAAGTAATTAGACTAAAGTTCGTTTTTTACTGATTACATATTATTCACATGGTCACATGACCTGCAGATAAATTTTATATATTTTTACTGAGTGTTTTATTTTGATTGTTGTACTTTTAAAAAGATTTTTGTGATTTAATTCATTTTTATCTTAAGTTGCAGTTCCTTCACGAACCTCAGTTTGTGAAACTTTGACCTAAAATAATATTAAATGCACTTCATGTTGTTAATAACAATGAATGGAATATATTTTCTTTCTCTTTGTATTTTTATATCAATATGCTACAATATTATCTTATTTAAATTAATGTGATAAACAAGTTAGGTCAAAAGTATTCAAAAAGTAGTCTGATTACATTATCTAATGGTAATGTAATTGATTACATTACTAACCACAATTTTTGTCATGTAATTTGGAATCAGTAACAGACTACAGTTTTAAAGTAATGTACCCAGTATAACAAATCGCCATTGCTTTTTCAGTTAAAAATAAAAATGAATTTTATTGCAATTTTATTGCTATAGGATTTGGTTATAGCCTAGGTTAAAATGCACTGGCAAAAACTGTTTTTGCATACTTTGTGACACATTGTACTTCCTCTAAGTTTCTTAGGGCTGAAAGGAAAATGATTGGTTTTTTTGGTTACCCGTTCTTTTGCAAAAAAACAAAAAGCAAAGACAATGACCATTTGAATTGCTTTATTATTTCTTAAATATAATTATTTCCTCACATAGATCTACTGGATTGCGCCGATGAGCGGAGGGGTGGCTGCTGCTCTTGTGTATGACTTCTTGCTCTGCCCAACAAGGGAAGCGATTCGCAAGCGTATGAATGTTCTGAAAGGCACAGCTGATCCGGACCCATCTGCGACAGAACCGCTAATCGAACCCCGAATCCCCAGATCCGGTTCTGGTCAGTGGCCCAGGCCCTGAAATGTCTTGTAAATACACCTGCTTGTTATGTCCTTGGTTTTGGTATGCAGATACCTGAAAACTATACCTACATAGAACACCAAAGCATACAATACTATTTCTCTTGTCATTATCCTAACGACAGTTTTGTCAGCTTCTTTTCTGGCTAAATTGACTACTTGCACAGCTACTTCCATGTCCTACTTATAATATCTCAGGAATTTCTTGTAATTCAGTGCGCTTACAGATTTATTCATTGGAAGGCAAATTAGTTCTGCTTTAAGGGCTGGCAGATGATTGAATACATTAATCTTGTTTTCAGCATTACCGTGACTTATGTTGACTTTTGAATATAAATATTTATTATACAATTCATATTTAATCAATCTCAAATGTTAATATGCTGGCAGCCCTTTTTTTTCTTTTTTTTTGTAGTACCCTCAAAAAAATATTTCACATAATCTCATCTTGTGGATTCTGCAAGGTGTATGTAAACATATGACGAGAACTATATATATAATCGGTGAAAAGTTTGGAATAATTCATTTGGAATGATTTGGAATATTTTTTGTTGAAAGAAGTCTGTATTTATCTGGTCAGAAAATAAAGTGATATTGTGAATTATCATTCCAATTTAAAATAACTGCTCTCTATTTGAATATATTGTAAAATGTAATGTATTCCTGTGATGAAATGTTGAATTTTCAGCATCATTACTCCAGTCTTCAGTGTCACATGATCCTTCAGAAATCATTCTGATTTGCTGCTCAAGAAACGTTGCTGATTATCAATGTTGACATTTTTTTTGCTGCATAATATTTTTGTGGAAACCATGATACAAAAAAAATTGGGGCAAGTAATTTAAAAAAAAGATAATACATAATAATACATAATAGATAATACATTTATTCTGCAAGGATCCATTAAATTGATCAAAAGTTACAGTAAAGATATTTATAATGTTACAAAAAAAAGTTTACTTTTAAAGTAAATTCTGTTCTTTTGAACTTTAAAGTCATCAAAGAATCCTGGAAAAAATGCATCATAATTTCCACAAAATATTAAGCGGCAAAAAACGTTTCCAAAAACATTCGAAACATGAAAAAAATCTTAATTATTCCAAACTTTTGACTGGAAGTGTATATTTAAAGGGGTAAGTTTCGATCTTCTGTTCTTCTATCACTAAATAGCGAACCACATTATGTCAAATTGGAAGTACATCAGTTTCTGAGGCACTAGCATATACCAAATTTTCAAAAACAGGTTTCCCTGTTGATGGTCCGGCCTGGCTTTTGGGTAAAGCAATGTTGCTGTATCTCTGGAGTGGGATATAGAGGAAAGAGTTTTGATAGAATTAACATTCATATTAACATTTGAACATTGATAGAACTACACATGTCATTTTTAAGCATTTGCAAATCTATAGCAAATATTCTCAACATTATACTGAGTGTTTTAGGAGAACACTTCTGCAAAGCAGTTAACACGTACAAACCGACCTATGTCAACTTCTGTATCACCTCCAGACTAACTGATACTAAAGCTGTCACACGAGTCAGCAACTTGTTGACTCTCACAAATTACAAAAAACTGAAGCAAGCTGGCCATTGGACAATATTACGACCTGAATGTCTCGCTAACTGTTAAATATAATATCCACTACTAGTGCATTGGAAAGGAAGGATTTGGTTTCCTTTTTGGCACAGTCAGTGGTATTGTATGCATGGATCTACTCATGTATAGCGTTTTTAATTAGGACTACACCAAACCCTATTAAGTAACTGCAATTAAACCTCTTTAGGGACAGCTTTTTGTTCATCAGAAACAATCATCTAGCATCTGTTTTAACACCACTGAAAAGCAAGGGGCCATCCCAAAATGCATCAGAATGGAACGGCATTGAAGGGATGCAAAGAATTTAATATGCATGCCTAAAATTTTTGGCCAACATTCAAATTGTAATCATAAGTTTTGGCTTGGTTTCATTGGAAAACTATGATTTATGTTCAGTGCATTTTATTGTTTCATGAGGTAGATGAAATAAACAGTGAATGAGATCTGTATTATTAGAGACGCAGATGGTTGATTACAAAGTCAGTGTTATAGTCTTATTCCAAATGATTTCTGACAATATAATGTACATTTGGTAATCAAGTTTACTGAAAATTTGTGTCCAGCAACTGGAAACGGCACAACCTAAAGGCCCGCTCACACCATGAACGATAACGATAACTGTATAAACATGAAAGAGAGTCCACACCACAGCTATAACGATAACGATACAGTGGAGCCATATTGTTGGAATCACTTTCAGCACTATTTTTTCCTAGCTGATGAACAATAAAACACTGACAGCCTGTCAGAATTCAAATTCAAGATTAGATCAGTATGCCAGGCTAGCAAACAATGTAACAGTTTAATTCAATTTAGAGATCAGATAGATCACACTAGCTAGATTCACTGTTTAGATGCACTCGAAACATAGCATGCTGAGGACATCTGCTGGTTAAAGTTAAGTGTAAACTGCAGTACGCAATGACTTTACCAAATGAGAAGGCGGGACTATTCCGCCATATTGTGCATTGCACTTTCTCCCATTCATAAGTAATAGACCTCGAACATTACAAAGCACACAATAACTTTAGTTAACTCTACAAGAAGTAAATCCATGTCACCAGCTAATTACTCTTCAGTACTGATGCTATCCACCTTATTTTTCCCGTAAGATCGAGCGTGGTCATTTGTAAATTTAATGTCTTCCGTTTACAGCTATTTTTGGCTGTATAAAACCACTCGTTTTGCAGCTTGATATTTCGAACTGGCCTGTCTTACCATATTATTTTAATGTATTATCTTAATTATAAACACACTGGTTTGTAGTGCAAACCGTTTTACCGTTTACTGCACTTTGTTATTCTTCTCATTATTTTCATACAGCGGCTAATGAACCGGAAGTCTCACACATTGACAGAAAACGGCTTACTTCTGCATTGAAGAGCTACTGCAAAAATGGAAGTTCAGAGACAGAATTCTAAAAATGGCTGCTCACTTGTTTCTCAGGTCTATCTCAGGCACCGTACACTGTAAAAAAAAAATCTGTGACATTTACGGTAAAATACCGGCAGCTGTGGTTGCCAGAACTTCACCGTAAAAAATATGGTAGGAACATTTTAGGTTTAACAGACTTAATTACAACTGATAAGAAAAACTTCAACTATGAAGTGTCATGCAGGGAATTCTGGGAGTGTCAATTTACAGGTTTTCGCCATAAATTATACAATGACTTTTTCTTTTTAACTTCCAAAAACCGTATTTTTAACAGTATGTTACTGTAAAATCACATTAAATGTAATTACATTTATTCACCGAATATAGTATGGAAACGTACTGTTAACCAGTCTAGCATTTTTACAGTCTTTTACTGTTAAAATCACAATAATTTTTTACAGTGTATCTAAAGTCTTCAACGTAAAGCAGCAGATCATCTACATCCTCTTTCCTTACTTTGAAACTGCAACGTGCGTTGAGAATGAACAAAATTTATCGTTCGCAGATATGAACGTAAATATAGTTATCGTAATAGTTATCATTATTATTCTTGGTGTGAATGGGCTGATTACCTGCTCCCCTTCCTCAAAATACTTCTTCGGGCATCACTGATAAAACACGTTGCATGTTTTCACATAACTGTGATTTCAGTTAACCTTGGGTTACCACTGTACTTCTATTTCCAAAAATGTGTTCATAGCAATCTGTGTTTTTGATCACTCTCTGTTGGTCTTAAATTTCTCTGTTTTCTGATATGTGAGTTTCATTTAATGAGTTAGTTTATGTTTATGGCATAGCGGCATGGACAACTGGTTGAATCTGAGAGTAGTGTGTTAGATAAAGCATGTTTATTTTCTCCCAATTTACTATGATAAAACAGGGCACGTTCCTGTCAGTCTGTCCACTTTTCACTCCTACACTGCTTTGCTTCATTTTTCGTAAAGGATTCAGAAGCCATGCAGTGATGAGATTTTGTAGATGCTAAACTTTCAAAAACTATAGCCTACACAGAAATAAAAAATAAAATCATTCAGCAAACGAAGAAAAGTTTTTAAACAAATGTGTCATGAAAACTTGCTGGAGTAAAAGCTTTTAACTTCCCCTATATCGGGTGGCTTTTCTGAGGTTGGGGTGACACTTCTGAACGGCATTTATCGAGTGACAGAACTGCAACACCCAAACGTTCAGTTATCTGTTTCTTCACGTTGTGCTGATGAGGCATAAACAAACACATGCCGTAGATCTCCTCAAGCCCAGCTGTACTGCAAGACAAAAGCCAATTCCAAAACAAATTAAAGGAGATTGCTATGGTGTAAAAAGGAAAGACATCATCATCTTTGTGAACAATAGTACCAAATCTATTAGATAGTCCTCAAGCCTCTATTTGACAGTCCTATGGAATAGTTTGTCTTATTGCATGATTTTTTAAATGTCTGTAACTGTTGGGAATGATAAAATCAAGATTAAAAGATAAATGTGAATGAAGTGTTTCAATTGAAAATGTGTCGCAATATATGTGCCAGCCCTTCCAAGGACACCATGCACATCCAGTTTCAATTATAGGCCTATTAAATACCTGTTAGACACTTTATTTTAGAATAGATTAGTTATGGAATCAGATAAAGATGGATTCATTAATACGGATGATTACATCCACCAGCTTTATTCTGCACCGCTATTCCTGTAACAGACAACCGAAAGTGTAATCTCAGTGGGGCTTTTTTTAAATAATACAATAAAAATGCATTTCAAAAATTAAAAAATTTTTGAGAGTTCTGACTTGTGTTTGTCCTTTTCCTTTTTGTCCTTTTTTTTTTTTTTTTGCTTTGCAGGAGCTGAGTAAAGATGGATTACATGCAGAGCCACCAGGCAAAGTCCTCTCTTGCCAGATATAAATTGACTGGGTATTAGAGCTGCACATCTGTGTAATACTGCGTTGATGGTTTATGTCAGATTAAATGTATATTATTCTGAAAATTTAGATGATTAAAGCTCTGTCTCTGTTCTCTCTAAAGTGAAGAAGAAAGGTAATGAATTCATCATAGTTGCTTGTAACTTCACTCGACCCTGAGCTGAGAAGTGACATTAAAGTACCGAGAAATTACACCTTTTTATGTCACTTTATTTAAGGACCAATTCTCACTATTAACTATATTAGCATGCATATTACTAGCATATTGGCTGTTTGTTAGTACTTACAAAGCACATATTAATGCACGACCATATTCTAGAAATATACAAATAAAATGAGTATGTACATTGACTTGTTTACATCAAAACACCTTTGTAATGTCACCGTGGTACAAAGGGTAACCATAATTTAATGCTTTAGACTTAAAAGACTGACATCTGCTGGACATTTTGTCAAAATCCACAATTCAGGAACATGTATTGGGAATATGTTGTGAAGTTCACACACACCTTACTCAGTTTATTGATGGTGGAGTTTGGCAAAATACTACAACAACAGCTGGAAAGTGGGAAAATACCAGTTTTGAGTAGGTTATTGGTGATTATAATTATTATTATGTTTACACATCATATCACTGTGAATTATGCCTCAAACGTTCGTTTTAAGAGGCCTATTGTTGAATGTTACACAAAGTGAAGGTAAGAGTGACATTTGATCATGGTTTGGTCGATACCTTCAAAATGGCACCTGGGTGACGTCACACATAATAAACATACGTGATTGACAAAGACCGATAAAAGGGCAGTCAAAAGTGAAGCCCAAGAAACAAGAAATATAAAAAAATAGAAAGACAAAATACTGATTATAGTAGTGATTATAATTCTGATACCTATATTCATGTAGCTTCCTTTAAAATATAGTTACCATAGTAACATTCTAAGATGCCTTAAAGGAACACTCCACTATTTTTGAAAATATGCTCATTTTCCAACTCCCCTAGAGTTAAACAGTTGAGTTTTACCGTTTTC
>NW_015549682.1:150578-153949 GCF_001515605.1 Sinocyclocheilus anshuiensis | reverse complement strand
ACAACTATAACGATAACGATACAGAGGAACGATATCGTTGTGATCACTTTCAAAACGATTTTTCTCCAGCTGATGAACGATAAAAAATTGACAGCCAATCAGAATCCATCCTGCTGTAACGAGCTCGAGAATTTAAAGCGACAGACGAGTGTGCGCTTAGAATAAACAGACGATATCGTTCTCTGGTGTGGACGCTAATATCGTTATCTTTATAGTTATCCTTCTTGGTGTGAACGGGGCTTTATTTAGGTAGAACTTCACACTACAGTCTTGCAGCAGCCATTCATCTTGTGATCATCTGTAGAAAGCATTGTCTGTAAGTTTTTACGATTAATTTGTATTTAATTTGCTGAATTGAATTTTTATGAAAGAACTATATACGATAAATAACAGTAAATTGAGACATTATTGTATTCTTAGAGATAACTAAAGCTACACTATAATTCTCCTTTCTGTAGTTTCACTCTGTTTCAACATACACAGTCAACGTGGTTTGGAATAAAGCGGCATTCTCCCACAAGTCTACGTGTTGGAAAGAGCTTATCTATCTGTCTAACTTCGGGAAGAGAGACACCAAAGTGAGGGCAGAATAATAATAATAAGGATTAAATTGAAAATGTATCATTTACTCATGCAGTAAATTAAGATGTTTAGGAGAATGCGTGGAATATAGTGTACAAGACATAGAAGGAAGCCTTTTATAATACTTTAATGTTGCTGGTTTATTTGTGCTTTTTAAAATCATCTCCAGGTAATAAATAAAGTATACGAACAATTCAGTGCTACTTGACATAGCATTTATTACAGTACAGAAACTATTCTGCCTTATGTGATAAAAATTAAAAGAAAAAAAAAGTGTTTGTAGTACATTAACAAATCATTTATTGGTTATTGTCCAACAGTGACGCAAGGCAATGTATATATATATGTATATATATATATATATGTGTGTGTGTGTGTGTGTGTGTGTGTGTGTATATATATATAACATTTCTGTCCCCCTCACTTCTGAAATGATGGCTACGCCCCTGTATATAGTATACACAGTGTAGTTTTACTGAACAAACAGCAGAAACGGCGAGAAAGACCGTGGCAGCTTGCCAGAAACGACTAGTGGCAGCTGCCAGTGGCAGCTGGGGATGCCACCGGAAGTAGCGCTGCGACCTGCCGCTGCCAGGATTTGCGCTTGCTCTCTCTCCAATTATAGCTCAAATATATTTAGTATAAGTATAAGTCAAGTATACTTAAATGTCATTTTAAGTATATTTCTGAGAAGTACATAAAAAGTAGACTAAAAGTATACTTTCCTATTTTTAGTTTAAAAGAAGTATACTAATAGCACACTTGAATAAACTTCTTTTTCGTAAGGATGCAATAGAGCTTTAAACACATTTGACAAGATTACCTATCAATGTCTAAACTATCTGATGCATGAAATCATCACACTGATAAAGAGGTTGACTGGCACAAAGTGTTTTATGAAAATACAAAAATGCTGATCTTAAATGTCTATTTAAATCCAAAATACATTAGATTTTTTCCAAAGGTTTTCAAATACAAAATAAATGGCCTATTTTGTATTTCAAATACATATTTTAAATACATGTATCTGAAATACTGCCCATCCCATGGCCATCCATCTTATTAGTTTTCACTTTTACTTCGCTATAGTTTTTGTTTTGAGACTAATTAAATGATACCTTTTTATCAATACATTGTTATCTTTACTTTTTATATTTTAACAACTTATATTGTCTACTTATTGTATTTACATAAGGAAAAAGTGATTTTATATCTGAAATACATGCATTGTTATATGTTCCTTTTTGGGCTTACTGTTTTAAACTTCTCAAAAAAGCTTTTAATTGCCTAATAAACTATATTTTACTACACATGACTGAGATTGAATGAGACGGCTATTTGTCCACATTAGTATACCTGATTTTTGTGTGATGTGTTGCTTTGTCATTTTAAATAGAATTTGGCGATCTGCTGCTGATGACGTCATCACCAGCGCGCTCACTAGTCAGTCAGCATCGAGTCTTCTTCTGAGGCGAGGTGAGCATTTCGCGTATTTAAACAGGGCCTAATGGTAAAATGCACAAAAACACATTTTTGTTTATGCAGCAATATGCGAGGTCGTTTCTGCATTGTTTTCATCGAGTACAGCGCTGTTTGTGTTTGCTGACTTAACAACTTAGAACAAAAAGCATGTTGTGAGGAAAGCATGTTGAATTCACAAAGACCTGAGCGATTTGTGTTTGTGTATGTTCGTGAGAATGATTGTTTCGAAGTTTGGAGTGATAATGTTGATGTTACTGGATGTTTCGTGATATGTGAGTGAAATGGATGCTAACCAATTGTATTGCTGCTGTGATTTTGTTATTTTTCTGACCTTTATCATTGTTATTGTTACTTTACATGGTTAAAATTAATAACAGATACTACTAATATTGAGCCTATATAATGAGCTACGTGGAACATTTTAAATCTATACATAAATATGAACAGATTAATAGACACTGGATATTTTGCTTTGTGGTACTCTTTCTGTTTAAAGAAGCTTTTTTAATCACTGTCAGATTTTGCGCGTAAAACTATAACATGTTAATCGTTTCATTAAATAATTTCACTGAATATAGTTATTAGAGAACCAAATCATATTTAGATGTTATGTGCTGATTGTGCTCACTTATTTACCTGTAGTTGTTAATGAAGATGGATGTCATCGAATATCTGTTTATGCTTTACTTTTTTTTATTCTTACTGTTACTTAGAATTAACATTATATTTTCGATATTTGTAGACAGATATCTTCTTATATGTTAATAGGGGGGCAGAATGAAAAAAATATGGGTAGAAATTAGTGCTGGGCGGTATGACCAAACATTTATATCACGGTATATTTCAAAATTATACCGGTTTCACGGTACATGACGGTGTATTTTTTTTTCATGCATGACCGGGTGTTAACCATATTTTCTACTGATTGAGAGAGGAAATACTGCAGTATATTGACTTCGAATGCCCTATTTTACTGTCATGATGAGTGAATATTGTCAAAAAATACCACACTAAATAGTGACTAAACACGACCCCTTTTAATACATGTTAACCAGGAGTCACTCTCATTTATAATCGCGGCATCGTCTGATAAAATCAACATGCATCTACACTAAAGAGCGGCTATGCGGTTGTTTTGGCTATATTACTTTTTTGTCTCATGCAGCGCACTGCCTGCGTCTGAGTAACAAACTAAAAAAAAAGTGCATGTAATATTAACAGATGAACTACGCTCATATTTATAATTCCAAACAATCAGTAAGCGACAGGTGCTAGGAAACGCTGTTTTGTACTCATTTATTGACGAG